>NW_027326206.1:0-38920 GCF_048594095.1 Paramormyrops kingsleyae | reverse complement strand
TGAAACTTTAAACACAATTTGCAGATTTGAGCAAAACTCTAAACACATTCCCATTCATCAAAACACATTTTGCACTGTGGTGAACTTTGATGCAAAATAGAAAACACAGGCTGCAGAAGTTCAGCACAGCCACCAGTCATCATTTAAACACAATGACTCAAAACTGTTCACACATGTTTCTAAACATGAGAAGAAGGCAAAGAGTGACTAGAACATACAATATGTGCTAGATGAGAGTGCAAGTGCCACTGGTGAGTTGAAGTTTGACGTCAACGTACAGATGGGTCACACAGAGGATTCTTCCCGCATCACCCAGCAAGGTGTCCCTATTGCTCACTACCGACAGTTACCGTACTTATGACCAGAGACCCACACAACAATTACGTTTCAAACATTTTCAGACAACTTCACATTATATGTGATCGTAGAGCTAAATTATTCCCTATTAGTTATGAAAGATTATACAATTTTTTACTTACACGGTGACTATACCCTTATTAGACTGCATTTTCCACCATCGCTGACGTATTTACCCGGGACTAAGCTTCTAACTACAGCTCGTGAGTTGTTTGAAATACGCAACTTAAGGACAGTGTTTGCGAACGTTCCTTCGAACTATGGTTTTGGGAAATGCACCACAGAACGGAAAGGTTAAGGAAGAGCTTTTTCCCCCAGGTCATAATGCTCCTAAATCAGGACAATACTCAATGCCTCTAGGTGCTGCTTCACCCTGTCCAAATCATTGGCACATTCCTCAGGCCTCTTGCACATTTCACTTATGTATAGATTATGTACAGCTGAACATTTCATTTTTTATCTTATTATTTTTCTTATTTTTTCTATATTTTGTTACTCTCTTATCATGCACAGCTGCTCAGAGTGACCAGGGTTACATTCCACTGCATGTTGAATGTGTACAACTGTGTACGTGACGAATAAACCTTTTGAATCTTGAATCTTCAATCTTGAATTTTCGTAAAGTACAAATTCCGACCTTCCTGGCAATATATCACATGTGCTGGGGCCTCACTTCTACGTGCCACTTCCGTGGACTTTTAGTTTAAGATTATAGATAGCAGCTTTCACATGGTTACAGTGTACAGGGCGAAGTGCACATTTAGAAATCTTGCCCCGGGCACTTTCATGCATTTTCGTATAGTACAAATTGCCAGCTTTCCGGCAATATATCACATGTCCCAGGGCAGGATTTCTACGTGCCACTTCCGTGGACTTTTAGTTGAAGATTATTTATGGCAGCTTCCCCATGGTTACAGTGTACAGGGCGAAGTGCACATTTAGAAATCTTGCCCTGGGAAGTTCCATGCATTTCCGTATAGTACAAATTGCCAGCTTTCCGGCAGTATATCACATGTCCCAGGGCAGGATTTCTACGTGCCACTTCCGTGGACTTTTAGTTGAAGATTATTTATGGCAGCTTCCCCATGGTTACAGTGTACAGGGCGAAGTGCACATTTAGAAATCCTGCCCTGGGAAGTTCCATGCATTTCCGTATAGTACAAATTGCCAGCTTTCCGGCAATATATCACATGTCCCAGGGCAGGATTTCTACGTGCCACTTCCGTGGACTTTTAGTTGAAGAATATTTATGGCAGCTTCCCCATGGTTACAGTGTACAGGGCGAAATGCACATTTAGAAATCTTGCCCCGGGCACTTTCATGCATTTTCGTATAGTACAAATTGCCAGCTTTCCGGCAATATATTGTAATAAATCCTCTGTGGGTATTAAGGATCTATCCTTTAGCTATCCTAGCCCGCTCCCCACAGGTTACCCACCCAGCAAGCCCAAGGGATACACACCACCAATTTAGGGATCAAATACTTTATTTAATTAATTCATCACCCCTCAGCACAATACAACCAGCTAGGGAGCAGATAAACAGGCTGTAACCCCGCCGCCAGAGTGTGTCACACAGCAACTCAGTAGGTTCACCAGCACCCCCCTCACAGAAGCACAGCAAGCCAAGCAAAATCGTAATTCACACCCGATTACACCAAACACCCCCCTCCGAGGCGGCAGCGTACACCATCCCATCCAGCCCTCCCTTAACCCACCGTATTGCACAGACCCGATCGGCTGACCATCCTAAAAACACATACACACACACACAAACATACACAAGAAGAATCTTAAAAAGGACACTTCCCTTTCCTCTACCAGACCCACCCACGGGGTCTAATCAACTAAGCCCCAGGGATTAAACAAGGCTGGGAACCAACTTCCTCCTGGAATGACAGTAGTCTCACCCGCCGGCAACAGTCTCGCCCTAATAAATCCGCGCAACCTCTACCTATTTCACCCCCCTACCTATCTTCGCCGGCAGCGATCCTAATGACCGCGACCAGCACTAATCAGCCCCTCACGCAACACTGACCGGCATTCCTCTCCCTCGTCTCCAACCTTTCCCCTCTTATCACCACACTCCGCTACATGCCCCTCCCCCACTTAGTTATTGATTTCACCTGTGGCTAATCTCCTTATTACTCCTGGACAGTCTCATCCATTCACCACACTTCCCCCTTGCCAGGAAAAAAAGACTCGTCCCCGAGTCAGTCCAACCCCAATTCAAAATCCTTCGTCCACACCGGCCGCCGCTTCTCCCGCCGCAGATGTCCTCGTCCTGAGAGGAGTGGCCGCACCATTTCCTCGGCCTCCATGTTGCTGTCCTTTTCACTCTGGTCTCCGACTCTCTCATCCCCACCAGTGATCCAATGTCCCTCTGGCTGGCCCTCTGCTGCTTGTAACCCTCGATCAGCTCCCATTACTTCCACCTCCTGCAACCTGGCCGCAGCTGCTGGTATACACGGTGGTACCTCCCTGTCCACCTCCACCGGCTCGGACGACCTTGGCAGGGGTGTTGAATCCATAGATGGGTTACTGTCCAGAGGATCCTCCTTTTGCACACTGGATGGTTCCCCTGCACCAGACAAACAGACAAAAGGTTTAAGCCTATTAAAATGCACTATTGTGTCCGAACCCCCTTCAGGCTGGCCCACTCTATAAAGGACATCAGAAATTACTTCCAACACCTTAAAAGGGCCCTTATAACGTCTCTGTAGTTTGGGACAACGGCCCCTCTTCCTCGCTTTATTCTGCACCCATACCTGCTCTCCCACAACATAGTGCTGATGATTTACTCTAAAATCATAAACCGCTTTTTGCTGTGCAGAGGCCCGTTCCTGGTGTCTCTTCACTGCCCCCACCACAGTAGACAACGTATCAGTGAGTGCCTGCACATACTCTGACACCGCTGAAAACCTCTCCTGATGACCCATATTCCACATCACATCCACAGGGAGAATGATCTCCCGACCAAATAACACCTTATATGGTGTGAACCCTGTGGACGCATGCACACTACTCCTGTAGGCCATAAGGACATACGGTAATAGAACATCCCAGTTCATCTGGTTGTCCTCCACGAACAATGCCAACATAGACAACAGGGTTCGATTGAATCTTTCCACCATCCCATTAGATTCAGGATGGTAGGGAGATGTTCGCGTCTTCTGTATACAAAGCAACTGGCACATCTCTCTGAACAATGTAGATTCAAAATTTCTCCCTTGGTCAGAATGTATACTGCGTGGAGCCCCTAACCTACACACCCACTGCTCTACCAGGACTTTAGCCAACGATTCTGCTTCCTGGTTTGGCACGGCATAAGCCTCCGTCCATTTTGAAATATTAGCTTGTAATTTCTGAATTCCTAAGTGCCCCCCTGTGGCAGTACTATGCAGCATTTGCAAAGCTGCCGGTACCAAGCTCCTAGGAAGCACCACCTGGGCCCCGGGGGCTGCATCAGAATAACTCGGTGGGACCCGGACCAGCCGCTGGCCTTGTAACTGCAACTGGCCCCACACACACTGGTATTTCTTCAACTCGGGATACTGCTGCCATATATCCACCCCACTCTGCAACCCCTGTATTAAACTAATAATTACACTAATCTCACCATCCTCCCTCTGTGCTTTACTTACTTCATCCTCCAACCCAAATTCCACCCCACCAGTCTGAGTTTGGGCCTCCACCCTTACTACACAAATACTGTCAGAGGGCCCTTTCTGCCCTGAAGAGGGGATAGGGGAGCTAGCCACAGCCACTTCCTCTGGTAATGCCTCAGGTAAGGACAAAGGCCTACGGGACAAAGCATCTGCATTAGTATGTAATTTCCCAGGGCGATGAATGATTTTATACTGGAATGCGGCCAGCTGCTCCACCCACCGAGCCAATTGTCCTTCTAGGCCCTGAAAATTATGTAGCCATCTCAGTGAACTATGGTCAGTACGCAAGGTAAATTCCTTCCCCAATAAGTAATGTTTAAAATGCTTTGTGAAAAATACCATGCTCAACAATTCCTTCCTAGTGGCTGCATACTTCCTCTCCTCTTTTGTCAGTGCCCTACTCGCATAAGCAACAACCCTTTCTACACCCTCCTCACCGTCCTGGCATAACACTGCTCCAATGCCAAAGTCACTTGCATCTGTATCAAGAATGAAACGTTTATGAGGGTCAGGGTACGCCAAAACTGGTGCTGTGATCAAAGTAGTCTTTAATTGTCGAAACGCCTCATCACACAACTCATCCCATTTAAATTTCCGTCCCTTTTCAGTTAACTGATGCAATGGCCTTGCCATGTCCGCAAAGCCCCTAACAAAACGGCGATAATAGGAGGCCAGCCCCAGAAAACTCTTAACATCTGTTTGAGTTTGAGGAACCGGCCAACTCCTCACAGCTTCCACCTTATCCTGGTCGGCCATAATGCCCTGAGCCGAAATAATGTGCCCCAGATAACGCACTTCGGTTGCAAAAAGGTTACATTTACCAGGCTTCACCTTTAAATTTGCCTGCCCCAACTTCAAAAGCACCTCATCCAGCCTATGTAAATGTTCCTCAAAAGTCCGACCAAAACAAATAATATCATCCAAATACACTAAACAGGTTGACCACTGCAAGTCAGCCAGAACCAAATCCATTAAACGCTGGAAGGTGCTGGGTGAGTTACATAGGCCAAAACTTAAAACATTAAACTCAAACAATCCCTGCCTAGTGATAAATGCAGTCTTTGGCCTGTCCCGAGGGTCAACCTCAACCTGCCAGTAACCACTGGCCAGGTCAAGGGTTGAAAACCATTGCGCATTGGCTAAACTGTCTAGGGCATCATCAATCCTTGGCAACGGATAAGCATCTTTCACTGTAACTTCATTAAGCTTACGGTAGTCTACGCAAAATCGGAGGCTACCATCTTTTTTCCGTACTGGCACTACCGGAGCTGCCCAAGGACTACATGAGGGTCGTATAATGTCATTCTCAAGCATCTGTTTAATATGGTCCGCGACCTCCTGCTGCAAATGCAGAGGCACCCGACGGGGGTGCATTTTAATAGGCCTAACACCCCCCGTATCAATTTCATGACGAGTCAGGTGTGTCCTCCCCAAATCACTATCATTCCAGCTAAATACGCCACTATGGCGTTGAAGTAACTCTCGAATAGCTATCAATTCTAAAGATGAGAAACCCTTTTCTGCCAACCCCAGCTGTGAAACAACATCTACAGGCCACTGTACGGTCTCTGCAGATATGGTATCCTGTTCCACAGTGACGTCCGTATAAAGGGTGCCCACCTTCATACCCTCCTTTAAAACACAGGGCCCCTCGGTCACATTTATAACCCTGACAGGTACCACCCCTTGCTGTGCGCTACAAACCACCCGCGCCACCATCAAGTCACAATGTGAAGACAGGGAGTCAGACGGTTCGAGCAGGCCTACCGCACGGCCTGCCAACAACCCTTCCACAACCCCAGCAACAATGGCCTCCGTGCGTGGCCCTACTACAGTATCTGCCTGTACAGTAACTAGTTTTGGTTCATTAGCCTCAGATGATGAAATTAGAGGCAATTCCTTCCCCATCAAACTACAACATTTATTAGCAAGGTTAATCACAGCCCCATATTTTGACAGGAAATCAATCCCCAGCAAAATTTCGGTAGACACATCAGCCACTAAGAAATCCACAACCAAGGCCAAAGGTCCAAATTGACAAATGGTTTGCCACCTCCCAACCACCTGCATATCACCCCCATTTGCTGCTGATGCTACACCCTGATACGCTGTTAACTCCCCCATCCCCTTCGTAAACTGTAACCACCTCTGTTTGGGGATGATAGTAGATACAGGGGCGCAAGCCTCTAACACATGAGAAAAACACCCACCTATTTTTGCATTAAGGTAGATACCGGAGCTATCCGGGGAATTGTGAGCCAGTCTGGCCAGTCTGCAGAAAGGGGTGGGCATTTGGCCCACTGTGCCCACCCCCTCTAGTTTCCCTGCACATAGGGACAGTTACGACGCAGGTGCCTAGTGCATCCACACTCCCAACATGCATCTCTAGCAGTTGCTATTGCTGCCCGTTCAGGTCTACCTTGCTGACCACGCCTCCTTTCCTCACTATTACTCCCCCTGCTCATCTCAGTCACGATAGGGGACGGCAAAGACGCCACCGTCTGCTGCAGCGTTCTAACCTCTTGCCTTAAACCCTCCACCACCCCCAACAAGAGCTCCATCTGTTGATCCCTAGGTGATTTTTCCGTAACAGCACACACCCGGGCATCATAACTAATCTGAGACCTTTCCAGACTCTTTATTAATTCCAACTCGGCAGCTATATTAATGGCTTCTTCTAATGTATTAGGCTTCCGACCGCGAAGATATATTCTCAAATCGCCACTCCCAACATGTTCTACAAAGTGGTCTCGAGCAAACATATCACGCGTCACATTATCGGCAGAAGGATAAGCTTTATAAATAAGCCGGCGCAATGCCATACCAAAATCCCGAGCCGATTCGTCTGGCAATCGTCTACGGGACAAAAAATTGGCTCTGTTCCAGTCATCACTATCACATGGTTCCAGACATCTGCCTAATGCCTCTTTTAAACTTAAATAATCACTGCGAGCAGCCAAAGGCAACCCGGAATACAACTCTCTTGCACGCCCCGACAAGAGAAGTGACAAAAATTTCATTTTTAAAGAATCATCCCAACCATTCACTTCGGCAGCCACTTCAAACTGGGCAACCCAATCAGACCATTCCCGATTAGTACCAGTAAACGTTTCGGGCATAAACACCGGACGAGTTGCTACTGGCAAACCCTGAACGGAGCTACCCTCCCCCCTCGGTGGCTGTTCCACTACTTCTGGGTCAGACATCATCCCACCACTGCCACCAGTGTAATAAATCCTCTGTGGGTATTAAGGATCTATCCTTTAGCTATCCTAGCCCGCTCCCCACAGGTTACCCACCCAGCAAGCCCAAGGGATACACACCACCAATTTAGGGATCAAATACTTTATTTAATTAATTCATCACCCCTCAGCACAATACAACCAGCTAGGGAGCAGATAAACAGGCTGTAACCCCGCCGCCAGAGTGTGTCACACAGCAACTCAGTAGGTTCACCAGCACCCCCCTCACAGAAGCACAGCAAGCCAAGCAAAATCGTAATTCACACCCGATTACACCAAACACCCCCCTCCGAGGCGGCAGCGTACACCATCCCATCCAGCCCTCCCTTAACCCACCGTATTGCACAGACCCGATCGGCTGACCATCCTAAAAACACATACACACACACACAAACATACACAAGAAGAATCTTAAAAAGGACACTTCCCTTTCCTCTACCAGACCCACCCACGGGGTCTAATCAACTAAGCCCCAGGGATTAAACAAGGCTGGGAACCAACTTCCTCCTGGAATGACAGTAGTCTCACCCGCCGGCAACAGTCTCGCCCTAATAAATCCGCGCAACCTCTACCTATTTCACCCCCCTACCTATCTTCGCCGGCAGCGATCCTAATGACCGCGACCAGCACTAATCAGCCCCTCACGCAACACTGACCGGCATTCCTCTCCCTTGTCTCCAACCTTTCCCCTCTTATCACCACACTCCGCTACATGCCCCTCCCCCACTTAGTTATTGATTTCACCTGTGGCTAATCTCCTTATTACTCCTGGACAGTCTCATCCATTCACCACAATATCACATGTCCCAGGGCAGGATTTCTACGTGTCACTTCCGTGGACTTTTAGTTGAAGATTATTTATGGCAGCTTCCCCATGGTTACAGTGTACAGGGCGAAGTGCACATTTAGAAATCCTGCCCTGGGAAGTTCCATGCATTTCCGTATGGTACAAATTGCCAGCTTTCCGGCAGTATATCACATGTCCCAGGGCAGGATTTCTACGTGCCACTTCCGTGGACTTTTAGTTTAAGATTATGGATGGCAGCTTCCCCACGGTTACAGTGTACAGGGCGAAGTGCACATTTAGAAATCCTGCCCTGGGAACTTCCATGCATTTTCGTATAGTACAAATTGCCAGCTTTCCGGCAATATATCACATGTCCCAGGGCAGGATTTCTACGTGCCACTTCCATGTTTCAATATAACAAATGCTTTAATTGCAATATCCTTTTTATTTTATTTATTTCGTGTATTAATTCTGATAAAATGGCTTGTAGAGTGGCAACCACGTTTCTAGGTAGATATTTCACAGGAGTGCTTTCAAGCTGTACAGTATAGCTGTACTTATATGAGAAAATTTAATCAGATAACACCAAAACAGTTCAATAGTGCTTGGATGTGAGATCTACAGAAATACAGAATTACAATAAAATACTGACATGTTTGGTGAAAGACATATTTATTTATTTATTTATTATGATTTATTTTATTCGTCAGGAACAGGCATCCATGAACAGTGACGTTGGTAGCCATGGACATCCACATCTGTCTGACGGGACAAGAGAGGGGAAAAATGCAGATTATCCTCGACCAGAGAACGCTCAACAGATAATATATAGAACATTTTCACATGTTTAACAAATTAACAATGAAATTAATGTTAACATTAAGAACAATACGATTTCGGACATCCGTATTGTACTGACTGCGCAGTTGCACCGCAATGCTGAGCTCCTCCTTTTGTTTACGTTCGGCGGAGTCCGGCGGAATCCGCATTTTACCCTCACCCGCATGAAAACAACAGCGAAACCGTGTACTAATCAGCGCGCGACAGGGGAAACTGAATTGCCCAGAACACCGGCGCTGGACCTTCTTCCCAGCACAGCTTCCAGGGGTGACCATGCCCAGCGACTCCCACAGCCAGGCTCCCTTCTCCGGGGACACACAGCGCATGGGGCTGCTGGAGACTTCCGGCAGTGCGGCCTCCTCCTAGCCCCGTAATCGTAATGCCGCCTCCGCTGCCTCGGCTAGCCACCCCTGGCGGTCGCGCTAATTCTCCCAGTTGGTCAACTCACCGCTGAGCTGCTCCAGCTCCTCCGCAGGTTTCAGCAGCCGCTCACGGTCACGATGGTCCCGCTCCTGCTGCTTGTCAAGTCCGCGGCGCTCTGCAGCCAGCCGGGCCTCCCAGCTGCAGCACGTCTCCTCCCGCTCCAACAGAGCAGCCCCCGCCCGCTGCGGATTCTCCTCACTGACGAGCAGGGAGCTCTTGACGGCCAGTGAGTGGCAGGAGCGTCTTCAGGGCGCGCTGCGCGGGTCTGGTGCATCCTGGATCAGGGTTCCCACAATTCTGGCACAACCGACTGGCTAAGCTGTTTCTAGCGCCGAGGTGGTTAAAATGGTACGGTCCACATTAGCGGTGTCTGAAATTGTTTTACATAGAAATTTTCCTACAAGGTGAAGTTAGCTTTTGTTTTTTTCTTTACAGCAAAAGAAAAGTTTTAAGACCCCCCAAACTGCTATTTTTGTCTCTTTGGGGGAGTCTGGGTCTTGGCGGGGGTTACTGTACCCCCCAGTTCCCCCCGTAATTCGAACCATGTGTCTATGCTGCTGAAATGAGCCTTGCATATTGCGAGTTGGACCGAAATCATCTTAGTGAAGTTTAGTTTGGTATTTGTAAAGCTGGCCTATCCAGTCATGCAAAAGGTTAAACTTAATTAACTATATGCAGTGGTGTAAAATTCAGCTTTCTTACTTTTGACATGAATTAACTTACTTTAATTAATTAAGCTACATATCACCCATCCATGTTTCCTAGCATTTACAGCACTGGAATGAAAATGATGCAAAATTTAATTAAAACACTGAACAGCTGTTGCCATCCCACCAACAGGGGGCAGGGCTGCCCTTCATCATATCAAGCAATGCAGTGTGAGGCTTCCTATGCATCTTGCTCCCTCCCTCTCCGCCTTGGCTTTGTTCAGCCATCTTACTTTGTGTTTCTGTGCCTATGTGCTTTGCTTGTTTCAACTGGTTTTAGGATCTAAACTGGTTAAAGACCATGGAGTGGCTGGTTAAGGAGGCTCACCAAAGCCTACACTGTCTGTAGTCTACACTGCCTACCCCTCACCCAACACATCGTCAGTCTCATGACACCAGGCAGATAACATAAGAACTATACAAACGAGAGGAGGCCATTCGGCCCATCGAGCTCGCTTGGGGAGAACTTAACTAATAGCTCAGAGTTGTTAAAATCTTATCTAGCTCTGATTTAAAGGAACCCAAGGATTCAGCTTGCACTACGTTATCAGGAAGACTATTCCATACTCTGACTACACGCTGTGTAAAGAAGTGCTTCCTTAAATCCAGTTTGAAATGTTCTCCCGCTAATTTCCACCTATGGCCACGAGTTCTTGTATTTGAACTAATGCTGAAGTAACTATTCGGTTGAACAGCATCCAAACCTGTTAGAATCTTATAGACCTGGATCATGTCCCCCCTCAGTCTCCTTTGCTTGAGGCTGAACAGATTTAGCTCAAATAACCTTTCCTCGTATGACATTCCTCTAAGACCAGGAATCATTCTTGTGGCCCTACGCTGCACCTTTTCTAAGGCCGCTATGTCCTTTTTAAGATATGGTGACCAAACCTGTACACAATATTCTAGGTGAGGTCTCACCAAGGAATTGTATAATCTTAGCATTACCTCCCTTGACTTAAACTCCACACACCTGGAGATATACCCCAACATCCTATTGGCCTTTTTTATTGCTTCCCCGCACTGGCGAGAATGAGACATGGAAGCATCAACATACACACCAAGGTCTTTCTCATAATCAGCTACCTTTATTTCAGTAGGTCCCATAAAATACCTGTACTTTATATTTCTGCTCCCTACATGGAGTACCTTACATTTGTCTATGTTAAATTTCATCTGCCAGGTGTCAGCCCAGTCACTAATTAAATTAAGATCCCGCTGTAGCTGCTGAGCCGCTAGTTCAGTATCTGCTACACCACCCACCTTGGTGTCATCTGCAAATTTCACCAGTTTACTGTATATATTGGTGTCTATATCATTTATGTAAATTAGGAACAAAAGTGGTCCTAAAATTGAACCTTGCGGTACCCCACTATGAACGCAGGCCCACTGTGACATCGAGCCTCTTATAACTACTCGCTGCTTCCTATCCGTTAACCAGTTATCAATCCAAGTCGCTACAGTTCCTAAAATACCTGTCGCTTTGAGTTTAAGTGAGAGCCTCTTGTGGGGAACAACATCAAAAGCCTTTTGGAAATCTAAATAGATGACATCATAGGCCTTCTTATCATCAACTTCCTGAGTAGCTTCCTCAAAAAACTCCAACAGATTTGTTAAACAGGATCTACCTCTCCTAAATCCATGCTGGCTATCCCTCAAAATGTTATTTGAGTCCAGGTAATCTACCATTTTCTCTTTGATTATAGCCTCCATAACTTTACCAGTTATACAAGTTAGACTGATTGGCCTATAGTTTGACAAATTACTTCTATCCCCTTTTTTGAAAATGGGCGTTATGTTGGCATGCTTCCAATCAGAAGGTACCACACCTTCAGATAAGGATTTTTGAAACAGTAATGTTAAGGGTCGGCAAATAATATCCCTCATCTCTTTTAACACTATAGGTAAGATGCCATCAGGGCCCTGTGATTTATTTATTTTGAGCTTAGCTAGGCTTTGCAAAACATCAGTTTCAGTTATATATATATTAGTTATAGACGATGTTGCATTAGTAATAAGAACTGGTAAGTTACTAGTGTCCTCGACAGTGAATACCCGTGCAAAACTATCATTGAACTCATTTACTATGTCAATGTCGTTTTCAATTATAAGACCCTTACTATCCTGCAGATTAGTAATTTCAGCTTTTAGAGCTCTTTTAGAGTTAAAATACTGGAAGAAACTTTTAACGTCATCCTTAGCCTCCAATGCGATCTTCCTTTCGACATTCCTTTTAGCTCGTCTAATGTCATTTTTTAATTCAGCCTGTAGATTTAGATACTCTTGATTTATTATGTCATCATCAGTTATTTTCCATCTCTGGAACAAAGCCCTTTTCCTCCTTACTTTATACTTTATGTCCCTATTAAACCACCTAGGTTGCAATTTCCTAGATTTATTCTTGCTAGAAACAGGTATGAAGTCCTCTTGTACTTGCAATAAAGTGCTTTTAAAAAATTCCCATGCCTCTTCAACAGTTTTGTTATTTAACTCCATCCAGTTCACAGTTTCTAGTTTTAATCTCATACAATTGAAGTTAGCCTTCCTAACATTATATATTTTTGATTTGGACTTTGCTCTTCTGGCACTAAACTTAACCTCAAATTTAACCATGTTATGATCGCTACTGTCAAGTGGTTCTAAAACATCTAATTTACCAATCCTGTCCTGGTTATTAGACAAAACAAGATCAAGAATGGCATCTCCCCTGGTAGGGGTGTTAACAAACTGAGTAAAAAAACAATCCTGTACTAATTCCACCATCTCAAGTTCATTTTCTGAAGAGCCAGCAACAATGTCCCACTGCATCCCCGGTAGATTAAAATCACCCATAACTACCACATCATTTTTATTGCTCATAATCCTAATATCACTGTATAACAATCTGCTTTCCTCAGCAGCTACATTGGGTGCTCTGTAACAAACACCGACAATTAGGCTATTTGAGTTTGTAGCATCTAATTTTACCCATATAGCTTCCGTACTTTTACTTATATCAGTAAGCTCCCTTGCCTGCAAGTTTTCCTTTACATATACTGCAACACCACCTCCCTTCTTACCTATACGATCTTTACGGAACAATGTGTAACCATCCATATTATATTCTTGTCCATCCTTATCACTCAACCACGTTTCAGTTATTGCTATAATATCATAAGAGTCCGATGAGATAAGAGCCTCTAAATCATGAATTTTATTCCTAATACTCCTGGCATTTAAATACAGACAACAAAGGGTAGGCCTATTACAGTGCCTACTTATAATATGAAGTTAAACATACCTTTACCTATCTTATCCTATGTTATCTTACGTTATGTGAAATGTCGCTATTTACATCTGACAGATAGCCCATCTCCACAGCCATCTCCAGAACCCCAGGGATGTCACTCAGCTGGTCCAGCACATCACTAGGAAATCTGACCTCATCTTCATCAAGTCTCGGTCGCAGGGGCACCCTCATTATCCCCGTACGAATAGTGAGCCTCAGAGTTTCCATTCCTCTGTTGCTTGCAGATGTGAGCTGAGCTCATGAAGTCGTTCCAGAACTGCTGGCACCAGTAATGAGCATAGCACTTGGCATCATAGGTCATCTTATTGTAGTTGCTTATATCGTAATTATTGAATTTTTCCATTTTTTCAATAACAAGAGAAGGGGACAAAAACGGTGGTGTTGGACCCATGACCAGCTGAGATGAGGGGGCCTGCACCAGAACGTGAGGCAGAGGGGTGGGATGAACTACGGCTGGGGCTGAAGATGGTTCTGGAGCTGGGCTAACTGGTGAGGCTACGCATGGGGATGAAGGAGGGGAGTCCATAAAAAGAGATGGAGAAGGAGGTAAAACAAAAGAGGATGGGACTGGTGAGGGAACTAAGAAGGAAGTTGATGATAAGGCTGGTGAGTAGGGCTCAGGGTGCGACGTTGTTGGGACTCGATGCAGGATGGTAGCGATCCCACATGGGTTGAATCGAAGGGGTTACTGGAGAATAGCAGCTTTTGTAAGTTCTTGGTATATGGCCCCCTTCCGTCCTTTAGGTTTCCTCCTTCGTCCTGATAAAAGAATGACGGTACAATTATGCAAAATAAAGTGTAAAAATACAAGAGTCAAATCAATTGATGGCTGTTAGTGACAGACAGACAGCACACTTGGCAGTCAGTACTGCACATTGAGAAAAATACTGCCGTCTCATTGTCTCATTGGAGACAGGAAACGAATGCTTGGGAGACTTACGCGCTGGTCTCGGATTGGGCTGCCTGCATTTCCGTAGGGGTACTTCACCTATAAAAACACACCAGTCAGTGCACAGATTGCCTGATATGCAGAACAGCATTTACTATAGAGAATAGCAACGCTGGAAAGGTTCATGTGCACCAAGGCTAACAGCCCACTCAATCCAAATGCTGGCATCAGGAACTGACTATTCAATCAAATCATTTACTGTATATAAGTAAGTGAACTTTATTGTCATTCACACCATACAATAGTACAACAACGGAAGCATAGCTGAACAAAATTGCATACCTCCAGGCTCAATGTGCAGACATAAAAAGACAGGTGCACATAGTCAACATATGGATAACACAAAGAAAATTTCACTTCTTACACAGAATTAAGACTGTGTAAGACAGCATAAGGCAGCACAGGACAGACACTAAATATACAAACCAATATACATATATCTTGCGCCTTCCATAAATTCCATTATTTCTTTACTCTCAGGGTACCTAAAGTAAGAATTCTGCCTTTTCTGATTTACATTATGGGGACATATTCACCTGTTATCTTAACTATTTCACAATGATTATCTGTGATGTTTAAACACATCACAGCAGCAGAATTTACCGATTCCATTATACAATACAGTAACCATGTGGATTAGAGCCCCGTATGTTTACCGTTTCATGGTAACAAACACGATCTATTACTGTAAGTAAAACTCCATCCATCCCTTATGAACATTTTATTTTTAAGTATTCCAAGACACACACTTCCAAAACAAGATGATTGTCACAGAATACAAGACTCAACAACACCAGACAGCCCTATTCTGACTTTCATTCTTCAAGTGTTGAGTTACTCTGGCCATCGTTTTGCCATTCTTACCGGGGCTAATGGAACCAGGGTTGTTTTCTGGAGCAATCCACACAAGTTTCGGGGTGACAATGAAACAAGACGGACCAATTAGTGCTGGGCTGTTTATCGGATATTTACGGAATATCGATATATTATCAAAACCAGATAAAGGAGGACACAATACAGTTTATATCGACATAATTTGGTCGTTTGTTAAAATCGGGCGCTATTAAAGACTTTGAATATAATTCCTTCCCCTTTTAGAAGTAACGCGAGAGCTGCGGTCCCGACGTTGCACAGACTCCCAGAATTCACAGCGAAAAGCGACCCATTCAGTTAGGATTCATGGGGGTTTGATGGAGGGCTTAATGCAATGGGACAGATAATATGTCACATGTGGTTTTTATTTAAAACTGAATATTTACCACACTTGAAGGAAATTTTCATGTATTGCTAATCTTCCTAAAAATACAGAGGTGGGTCTATGCACTTATGCCGATATTATGTTTTGTTTACCCATGTTTACAGTTTTATCCTTAACATAGCCTCCACGGGTTTGCTCTAAAGACATCTCATTTCATTTACACAATGACAATAAAGCTATCTTTATCTTATCTGAGAGTGGAAGAAGCAAAATGACGCAATGCTAACGTTAGCATTAGCAAACAGCTGCCTAGTAATCTTTGGAAGTAACGTTACTATAATTCCACTACGTTTGGCTGTAAGGAGTAATATAGCTAAATACCCTTTCAAGTTAAAAAACACAATTAACAGTACCGAAATTTAAATGGACTTGTTACTTTTGTCTTTCGTTAAAATATTAAGTTACAAATGCGTCCTGTTCCGCTAATTTCCGGTTTATGATCTAACGCCATCCGACCTTACTGACAATTTGTCAGTTGTATTGTTTCGCACTGTCACAGCTGCAACACTAAAATGATATAACTACCAGGCATTGGCATTGTCTCCGCGATCCTTGAAAATCCATCGTCAAAGCATCTCTGTTGCAGAAACATCGCTACCGAACATTGATTCGACATTCCCCCGATGTCTGCGCCATGTTTCTCAACAGCGAGGCGACGTTAATGTGCTCACTATGCTACCTATAGCCCACTGTTATTTTTCCTTATTTGGCTTTATAACCCACAACAGGTTTATAGTATATATGTATTCCTATAGGGTAGATGTGTTCTGTTAGCCCCACATGCAGGCATACTGTTTAAAAGCACATATATAGAAACAATCCATTACAACGTTTACTGTTTGATATTGACAACATGACAGAAACAGAAACACTAGGTTTAACACTTATGCTGAAGTGATTATAACACAGCAATACTGTCCGATAGTGGTGGGCGGATCGATCCAAATATCGATAATAATGTTGGTATTTATATTGATCAATACCAGTTTAATGAGATCGATACTTATAAGTTTCAATCTCTCTCCCGAATGCACCGCAGCTGTGTGTTCGCGCTGCTGCTCTCAATTGCTGCTCCCAGCTGTCACATGACTCAGCGGCGCCAGGCTAGCAAACAGGCGCGGGCGCACACACATACACACACACACACTATAATATTTCTAATAAAGTATTTTAATAGTGGGTCGCTGAGCCATGCTCACAATAATTAACCCTCTGGAGCCTAGGGGTAGGAAACACACTTTCACTGACTGGGGCATGGTCACACATTTCTTCAAATATCATAAACTTAATTCATGACAAATAAATTATTTCTTATATATTTGGTTTGGCAACAAACTCATCTCAATCTTAGTGTACTTTGTAAATATGTCAAATTTATGTGAAGTTTGTAATTTGACATTCAAAGTATAGACATTGCAAAATGCAGTTTGGAACACTTGCAGAAACATTATAAAAGTACATAGTAAGCAATGCTGGCAGTTTGTTTTGATCCCAGATATCTGATCACCAAAGTCTTGGCTACATGAAGATGACTAAATGGTGTAGTTGCAACATTCATTTGGATAAATAAATAAGAAAAACCTAACTCATGTAACTATTTCTGGCTCCTTTCATTGAATATGTAGCAACTTTAATGTGTATGAATGAACCATTGTCACCTGGCCACGTCCCTACCCCCCTTTTATGGCGCTGATGGGGACGTACAGTATCTGGATCGCGTTTCACCATTGCGCTGTTAATCAAATTACCATGCGAATGCGATTTGAATACGCGCTACACGCCCCCGATGCAGGTAAAACAAAGTAAGGTGACATGGTTTACTTTTTTGCCGATTCAACCTAATTTAAAAAACTTTAATACTTCCGTCAATGGATGTTTTGAAAAGAAGACAGATTACGGATTTTTCATGATTCTACATTAAGATTTGTGGGATTCAATAGAATTATAAAGAACATACAATGAATAGAGGAAAAGGAGAATATAGCTTAAAGCAGGGCATGATGAAAGGAGGGGGTTGATTCTAAAATAATACAACTAACAGAAATCAGGAACTGACAGTGTGCGAGCAGGGCAGGGTGACCTCGTCCCAGACAGTTGGAAAAGAGGAACAGATGCTTATTTTAACTTTTGCTTAACAAAAGGGGGCTGCAAAAATGCTGACACAATAAGATGCTGGGAGGGGGAACATGTGCTAACTGACAAACAGAAGCAAATGTAAAAACATGTTGATGTCACGTAGCTGGGAAAATACCAAAAGAGGGGGGAACACGTACCCGGAGGGCTATAAAAAGACAGCCGATAACTATTGTTCGAGCTTCTTACTGTACATGCTGAATGTATGTCAGATAGTCGCTCCCTGATTGTAATCAGTCAGAGAATAAACTGGTGACTTGCAACTACTCCTCGTCTCAGCTGTGAATCTCTTCTCATCCACGGACCCGGTGGAGATTACTTACTCCAACAGATTTCAGCGAGATATAAACTGAAATAGACGCGAAAAGTACGTTGCATCGCCGACGATGCACTCGACCCCAGAGGGTAAAACAGCAGGGATAGTTCGGGGTTTAATCATCAGATGCATGCGTTTATTACAATTGCACTACTACAACCCACACACCGGCACTGCTCACCGTGCACGTCGCCCCGTTTACTCCTCATACACACGGTGGGCGCACGCACACATACACACACACTACACACAACAATAAACATTAACCACTATACATGACATAACACACAGCACATTTATAATCACACAAGCGATTACTTATAACTATTTATAAGCTATCATCAGTCCAAGGAGTGACGCCGATGTTTCCGTTCTGCCTTATTTGCTGTAACTGTAGTTCCGCTTTTTGCCAGCAGGCTGCGCACAGACAGCGTTTCTGTGGGCTGCACATGGTATGTAGTTAGATTAGTATTTCATAACTGCACTGCAGGACATTGCGTAAAATCATTTTCTGCAGTAAGTATTGGAGTGTTTATAAATGATCTTTTAAATAATAATAATAATAATAAATCAGTTTCTCACAAACACCTCCATTCATGACTGACTGAAATATCAAGGATGAAAGTGATTAGGATCAGCTCAGAGAGCCCATGCCGAGCTGTTGCTAAAGTAGCAGCAGTCAACTTTAAACCAATGTTAAACAAATACTAGTCTGAAAACAATCAGTCATTAAAATTAATCAGCTTGCTAAGTTGTGTTTCCTTTAATAATATAAATGTTATAGAAAAATGGAAACCCCACGCTCTCCGCGAATATTAATCACCAAGATTTATAAAAACCGCAACTGTACTGAAAAATAACGTTGCTTATGAATGTTGGCAAGTAAAAAGTATTTGTACTTTGTGATCAAGTGCCATTCTTGGCACATCACACAACGACGAAATGTGTCCTCTGCATTTTAACCCATATGTGACATATTAGTGGGCGGCTATATTATTTAGCTTCATTCTTAAAATAATAATACTAATACCAATAATAATAATAACAAAACCAAATATCCTGTAAATTTTAGAATGTGAAATGGTCGGCTAAGTTGACCTCGAACGGTTCTGCGTACTCATTGTTTTTTTTTTTTTTTTTTTTTCGTTTCTTGTTTTAAGAAACTGAAGCCACCCAATCAGCGTGCCAATGGAGTGACGTCAAGCGAAGGTTCAGAGAGATTCTAGAATTTATAGTTATTGCTACGTATATCTGGAAGCAGAAGCTGTAATTTTTTTTATTTCTCTCAGTCTTGATTTGGGCTTGGTTGGTGATTACTGTTCCTGTTCAATTCCTTTAAATAACTTCGGCAATGGCTCCTTTCAGTCGCTTGCGTAGTTTTCTACGCACTTGTCTGAGAAGCTTGAAGCGTTCCAACTTTCGTGTGGGCAAATCCACTGCACCATGCTCAAGTGTTGCAACGGGGGTTGCTATAAATGGCAACGCCCCTGCAACGGTCGGGAGTGGCATCCACCTCCCCAGTGGACACGGGGATCACGGGGATCAGTGGGCGGCAGTTTGGGAGAAAATTACAGCCCTCGAAGACGAGGTGGGCCGTTTACGGTCCGAGATCTCCCAGCTTGCCGGTGCCCTGACTCACCCAAATATGCCCCGGAGCAGTTCGGAGACCACTCTTATAGTCCCCACTTCAGCTCCAAGCTGTTTCCCGCCCCCTCCTCCTCCTCCACCGCCTCCTCCTCCACCGCCGCCTCCTCCTCCTCCGCCTGCTAATATCCAGGGCCCGAAGCAGAAGAGGAGTCATCCTCAGGGAAGTGGCACAGGACCCACCAATGGCCCCAGCGTGGTGGATGTTCTGGCGGAGCTGCCGCACATTAAACTGCGCCCAGTGCAGAGGTCGCCAGGTGGGACGCCAGTGACCAGGAGGGGACCGACGCAGGGGACGCCCATGCCCTCAGAGGACTTTGCTGCTATTTTAGCAGAAGCACTTAAGAAAAAGTTTAAGCATCAGAACCACTCTGATGAGTAAGAGCAGCAGTCCTCTGAGGCCTTTAACACTAGGTTTGCTAAACCTACGCAAATCTACGTAAAATCCCCTCGGCCCGACCGGAATGGAACTCCGTAACCGATTCATGCTGCAAAAGGCAATGGAAGCAGAGAGGGAAGCTTTTGCAGCTGCTGCATCATTTGCTGCTGCTGTGCCAGGAACTGTTCAGACAACTCAGTGCCAGGTACAAGAGAGCTGCAACAGGAATCGCAGCAGATATCTCTGCGCAAAGTGTTGCAAATTCACCTGCGCCAAATGCAGGCACGGAGGTTACTGGGTCTGCAAACGCTGCAAACACTGACTATGAAACCACTGAGATGATGAAGAGGAACTGAGGGACTGAGAATTTTTTTTTACTTCTTTTATTATTATTATTATTATTATTGATTCTGTTTTCAGTCTATTTTTGACAAATAAAACACTTGTGTTTCTATATTTTGTGAAATTGTGTCTTTCATATTTGTGGGTCAGTCAGAGTGTGGGATATTTTGTATAGATATGGCAAGCTTGCCAGCAGCAGTGGCGGTAAAGAAATGCAAATGTGGCAGGGTTCACAGGTAACTAGTGTTTTTGCACAACAAAAGCAGGAGGACAATGGAGCTAATGGCCTCTCCACCCGAGGTCGGGCCGAGGGAATTCTCACCAGAAAATAAAAAGCTCAGTAAACCTAGTGTTAAACCTTTTTTACTTAAACTTTTTTTACTTAAATTTTTTATACTTATAACATTTTTATACTTATAACATTTTTATACTTATATCATTTTTATACTTAAGATTTTTATACTTATATACTTTATATACTTAAACTTTATATACTTATACTTTGTGTACTGATTCTATATACTTATTAATAAATAATATATTTATATCACTATTATTTTTAAAAGAGTTGCTGATTTTGTAATACTGCTGCAGCATTCTCCACATGCTAATCACTGCCCCACATCGAATTGGCACTTTGATCAGCCACGAATCACTTCACTACCCCCTGTTGAATGTTGCATCGTATGTTGTTAGATATTTCGTAGTAGTAAGTACTTCATTATTAGGCTGCACAATATTGGAAAAGATGTATTTCTGCAATGAGTATTGCAGTATTTATTTAAATTGAAAATGCTTAAAACAAACCAATTTCTCACAAACACATCTATTCATGAGTGATTTAAACGGCAAGGATGAAAATGATTAGGATTACCTCTTATGATTAGCTCTTGCCAAAATAGGGCTTGTAAACTTTTGTGGTACTCAGAATTAACCCAAACAACTATGACTCTATAATCCTCTATAATCACTCTCACTCTGTCACACTTGAATCAAACTCCAGACCTCGCATGTAATGAGCAAAGTTTTCTTCTTTATTCAGCAATCCAGCATAGTGTTCCAGCCACACTCGAGTACAATGCGCAATGCACCCCGCACCCAGAAATCAGCAGGTTAATATACTATAAGACGGATTCCTCTATATGGACTTCTAAGTCCTGATTGGTTACCAAACATCTGCAAACCAGGTTTCGAACATACAACAAACATAATACGCCACCTCTATTGGTCTACTTCAAGGATGTTCAACTTCCAATCCTCGTTAGGCCTAGGCCTCCTATGAGTCCCACACATAAGCCTGTCTATCCAGCCTAGGAAGGAGGGCAAAAACCCTAAACATTAGGGAAATTCCACTCCCAACCCAGCAAAAAGGTGCAACCCCCCCTTCGGTGTCCATGGCTGGCATGACTCACAATGCTATCAGTAAGGGAAACCCCAACCCTATATTACCTAAATAAAGACTTCAGAGTAAACATATACAACCCTTATGGGTACATAACTTGCTTGTGTGTTCAAATGCTACCATACAACAAACTGCGTCTAGCATAGTACAGCAGCTACATTTACCCTCCTGCAGGTCCCCTTTCTCCCCCCGGCGATGTTCCCTTCAGCCCAGTTCTACAAGGTCTGTGGCCTGCAAAGCTGGTTCCGTGCAGGTGGCTGCGAGGCAAGGACACACGGCACCATCCCCAAAACAACAAAACCTGAGACACAAGAACAATCCTACAATGCCTCCCAACCCTGGCCTACCATCACTTTAAATTTCCCTTCCACACTTTGAACTAATGTTAAACATATACTACATAATCCTGAAAAGGAGTGGTCACTAAAATTAAACAGCGAAGAGAAAGCGAAGAACAGTGAGAGGACACCACTGTTTATGGTGTCCTCATCGACCCTTCGCTTGACCCTCTATAGCACAGGTGTCAAACTCCAGTCCTGGAGGGCCGGAGCCCTGCACATTTTTGGGTTTCCCCTCATTTAACACACCTGATTCAACTCCTTGTGCTAATTACCACACAGCTCTTGAGCTGAATCATTTGTGGTGGAACAGGGAAAGAACTAAGCTACACAGGGCTCTGGCCCCCCAGGACTGGAGTTTGACACCCCTGCTCTATAGTCTGCCTACAGAACCAACAGACCTGTGGACGATGCAGTTAACACTGGACTCCATTTCTTACTCCGACACTTGGAGTGCCCTGAGGCATATGTTAGGATTCTGTTTGTGGACTTTAGCTTTGCATTTAATACTATTCTATCGGAGCTAATGCGGACTGAACTCTCACAACTGTCTGTGCCTGATCCAAAATAACATATTATAACCACGATGGCCCAGTTTTACGCTACAATCATTGAGTCCATCCTCACCTGCTCCATCACAGCCTGGTTTGGATCAGCCACTGAACGAGACAAGGCCAGACTGCAACACATCATCCACTCAGCAGAGCGAATAATCGGCAGTAACCTGCCTACCCTCCAGACACTTTACATCACCAGAACCAGGAAACGGGCATACAAAATCTTTGAGGACCCATCTCACCCTGCTCACCACATCTTTCAAGCCTTACCCTCCATGAGAAGACTCATGGCAATCAGAACCAAGACCACAAGACACGCCAAGAGCTTCTAAGTTCCTTAGTCCCTCAGGTAGTCTCTCTCATTAACCAAACCAGTCTCTGAATGGACGTTCAATTAATCGTCAGCTGCAGTGAAGTATCCACCAGCATAACCAGTGAACAACTGATAAACTTCCTCTATGATTATATTCTGCACTCTTGCACATTATGCACACATACTGCAAACTCTGTATACATATTGCACTCTTGCACATATAGTTGACTTGGCTGCTAATTAATAACGGCACCATTTAAGAGCCCTTTAAATTATTATGCCATTTATGTAGTTTATATTCATACTACAATTATTACTATGTACACACATATATAAATATCATAATACCATCATCACTGCCATTTATAAAATTAATTATCATGTAATTATCATATTACCTAATTGCCAATCTATTGTTTATTACCTTTCTGCATATGTCTTTGCTAAACGTGGTATGTTCTTTGTAATGTCATGTAAAAGCACCACCAAGGCAAATTCCTTGTATGGAAACATATCTGGATTCCGATTCTACATCCTTCATCAGTACTAGAAAACTTCCATCCAGCGTTGCATTTCACTTTGACGCTGTCGCTTTTGAAACACTTTTCTGTGATCTAGCTCTTGTTTTGGTCGCCGGCTATCATCCAACAAAAGGTTCATTTCAGCTCTCCTAATCTGACATAAACCACACTCACAAACACTTTCGGGTTACTGTGCCACCGGGAAGGGATGGACTCCGGTCAGGATGGGTTTCCAGCATTTCCTATCCTGGCTGTTCTCTTTAGGGACAAACACAAGAATGGAGTCTACCCAGCTGGAAATTGTACGTTCCCTGTACGTTCAGAGAACGTACCCATTGGTGTAAAGGACGTCGCTGTGTAACCTTCCCAGAATGTTCCCGGGATGTCACGATGTGGAGTTCTTTAGACGTTCGGGGAACATCATTTTGGGAAAATTCGGGGAACTTTCAGGACGTGTTGGTAACGTTTCGGGTCCTATGTGGTCTTTTCATCACTTTCCCAGGATTTTTATAGATCTTGAGTGACAATTACAGTAACCTTTAGGGGACCTACCTGGAATGTTATTTTTTTTGCACCACCTTCTCAAAGCTAGGGCTGTACGATCACATCACCATATGTGATCTTTCCACGAGTAATACTGAGATTTTTATGCAACAGAAAAGGAGAGATTACCCAAAATAACCTGTAATGAAATAGGACTTGTTATTATCTACCAATTAACATAGTGTGACAAATAGGTTAGTGGTGTTACCCCGAGCTGCAACAACAGACACAAAACAGTACCTAATCCAATGAGTAATATTGTGCATGCGCACATCGCAATGATGCGGAGGTGGATTTTTCGTACAGCACAACTCAGATCGTTTGCACAACTTTAGTAACATTACAGGGACTTTTGCACAACATTTAGGTGACTTAAAGTTTAATATATGCAATACCAAAACGTGTTTACACTATAAAACAATTATATCCAATGCATTTCAGTTCTTATTATTTCTTTTATTGTTCATAATTCGAGTGAGAGAGAGAGAGAGAGAGAGAGATGTTTTGGTTTTGGACCAAAAATGATTCAGATTATGTAAAACAATTATTTAAACAAATTATTTACATGAAACAATTACTTCAGTCACTGTAGTAACATCTAAAATGTTCTTTTCTCAAACTGAGCTGAAACCATCCAAAAACACTATCAATAAAAAAGAAAGAAACGTTTGAGAGAAAACTCCGTCACTGTCTTCAATTTGATATCGTGTAGATGGCCCAGGTTCTTCTTCCGCTGCCTGAAAATCATAAATAACAATATTTCCCAGTCACTTCGTTTACTTTTTAATTGCTTTTGATTACCCTTAGGTGTACAGGCTATGAGGTAACTTAGCATATTAACCAAATGTGTTTGCCATGTAAAGTGTGGAAATATAAGACAAAACTGAGATTATTAGTGGTTAGACTATGAGTAGGTGTCCATGAATTTGTGACAGAAACAAAGGTTTAATAGAGAGACAAGGTGAAGGGTAATTAAAGTAACCAGTTACACTAATATCTTGGATGTCCTCCTGTGTTGCCATAAAATGTTACAGCACCTTTGTCACGACCGGGTGACGGGCGAGCGAGTGGGATGCGGAAAAGCAGGAGCAGGGAGACCGCAATCCAAGGGCAACGGGGTTTATTATGGAGAACAAGCAGACAGGGGAGCACTCGGTTAACAACGTCAATGACAGACCTGGGGAAACAGACTCGAACGCGGACTGAAACACACAAGACAAGCCGAAATAACAGGAAATAGGTGATCACAATCAGGGTAGTGCACGTGAGTAATGAGGGGACGTGGCACACATGAGGATCGGACGAGCTGGGCGTGACGACCTTGGCTTGTCCGATTTAAGTGAACAGGTACTACGAATTTAAAAATGGCATCAATGTGCAGTGCAGTTTTAAGTGTTAACTGCTCCGAAGAAAAACAAAAAAAACTTACAGGTATTGGGTGGATCTTTGCACGGTGAGGTGCGTGTTTTAGGGTATCCCCTATATAATTTTCAATGTCCTTCTCGCTAACCCTCGGAAATTGTGCAGCACAAGCTCCTAGAAAAAATGCAGTATTTAATAAATATTAAACAATGGGTCTATGCAATGTAATGGACATTTTGTGAAATCTAACCGTTTAACATACTAGGTAATTTAAATCAACATGGTGGAGTGCTGTTCCCAAGAAGGACAGCTTTCCTTTTCGGCCTTTCAGGCTGTAACTGTGACCAGACCTCGTTTGTAGCCATCTTTCTGAGGGTTCTCCTCACAACGTCCCCAATGCTGCAGCCTCCCATCAGACTAAAAAAACGGATCTATACAACATATGAAGATAAATACTTAAAAACAATTCTTAGTGTTGCAATTAGACAAACCCTTTTAAACAGCAATATAGCATATCAACATTCCATCTTTTGTTTTTGTTCTGGGCCCTCCAACTGCAATTTGAATCCCTCAAGCTCTTGCACTGTCCTGCAGGGCTTCTCAAAACACATGTTCTCCATGGACGCCGGGCCAGGGGGATTTTTTTGAATGGTCTGGACCAGGTGTTCAATACTGTTTCCAGTGTCTGCCTGCATCCTTTCAATGGCCATCATGATTCTTTCATGGATGGGGTCTAGGGGGCTTAACAGGGTTGCCAACTAACGCATCTGGCGTGACACTTAAGGCCAATTGATGCTTCACTTTTCCGTGTTCGTTTTCAGATGCGGACAAGGGGACGTCACGTAAATTTCACAATTTCTCGCGTTCGATTTTTACAATCTTATCCTAATTTTATCATATCCTATGTTATCTAATGTTATACAACCTATCCTATCCTTATTATATATTATTTTATGCTTATCGTAAGCTATCCTAATTTTATCGTATCCTATGTTATGTTATATAATGTTATCTTAACCTTATCTCTACTTATCATTATCTTAATCTTATCCTTTATCTTATACAATCTTATCTTAAACTTCTTCTTTTAACCTATCCTATCTTGATTTTATGGTATCCTATGTTATGCAATTGTTTCTTTTTTTTGTCAATGTATTTTTTATTGGTTTTTTCAGACATACAAAAACCCCCCACAGGTACAAGCATTAAGACAAATAAACATAACACCACAAGACAAAAAAAAAAAAAAAAAAAGTAGTCACTCAGTTACTTTGTACACATCACACATTATCGAGAGTCAAGGTGCATTGTCAGCTGTTCTATATGAGAAATAAAAGGATGTCATACCATATCAAACTTTCCCACTGATCCATGCAATGCATATCTAATCTTTTCAATCTTAAGGAAAAACATGACATCACATATCCATCTAACAAAGGAGGGGGGGTTTCTCATTTTTCCAATTTAAAAGAATGAGTCGCCGAGCCAAAAGGGAGGAGTAGGCTATACAATTTAATTGTGTCTTTCGTAATGGGAGATCATTCAATGGTACGCCAAAAAGTCCGATAAAAGGACAAAGGTCAAAGGTTACCCCCGAAATCACAGAATACACCTCAAATATTGAAGACCAGAATGCAGTCATACTTGGACATGACCAAAAAGTGTGAAAGAGAGTAGCAGGTGCTTGTCTACATCTGTCACAAATAGGATTAACCCCCGGGTAAATCTTGGATAACTTAACCCCAGACATGTGAAGTCTATGTACAATCTTGAACTGAATGAGGCAGTGCCTCGCACAAATAGAGGAGGAGTGGATTCTTTGAAGTATGTTAGACCATTGACCATCATTAATAGTTGTACCCATATCCTTCTTTTACTATTGTCAGTGAAGAACCTTCCATGTCAAATATATTTGTCTACAGCTTTGAGACGGTTCCCCTAAGCTCTGGCTGACTTTCTATGATTGAATCAAGAAATGATGTCTGAGGTAGTGAAGGAAAATGACTGACGTTATTCTGTGTGAAATGTCTAACTTGTAGGTATCTGAAAAAGTGATTTGCTGGCAGAGCAAACTCCTGTCTAACCTGATCAAATGACATGAAGACGCCATCCTTATATAACATCTTAATATTCAACGCTCCATTTTTAAACCATTGTCTGAATGCATTATCTAATAGAGAAGCTGGAAATAGCAGGTTGGCCATGACAGGGGCGTAAACAGACATGGAGGCTAGGCCATAATGTTTACGAAACTGAGACCAGATCCTTAGTGCAGGGCTTAAAGTATTCCGGCACCGTGCCGGATCTCCGGCGTGCGGCCGTGAGGGAAAAAAATAATAATATTTTAGAGCCTGCGCATGCGGTTTAATATTTTCGAGCCAATTTATTTCACCTACCAATCATATGAGAGGAACGCAGCTTTAACTAACGTTACAAGCCTATCAGAAGCAGAGAAGGGCGGGTCCTTGCAACACGGTATGATTGACACCCATACGTCAATGTCACGTTAGCGTTGTCGGAGAAAAAAAAATGGAGCGCAAGTTTATGAAGCCTGGGGATGATGTCCTAGCAATAGATAAAGGACTCAAAAATAAATGGTGCTGGGTGTGGATTGAAGAAAGTAGAAATGGCGAGCCTTTTGGCAGTTGGTGCAAGAAACTGAGAGAGCCTGGGGCTTGTTTCTGCACGATTTGCTGGAGGAAGCTACTGTATGCCAGCAGCGGTAAGAAAGTGCTTGCTTGTCATGATTTAGACTCCGGTCATAGAGCCGCTGCCCGTGCACTCAAACTTACCACGACGTTGCCGGGAGCAACTGTTACAGCTGACACACCGTTGTCTATGACTGACCGTGTCTGCGATTTAAAAATACGTTTGTGCACATTTATAGCAGAACATGATTTGGCATTCAGAATTTCGCATCCACTGGTCACCCTGTGTAAAAAACTGGCAGAAGACAAAAAAGCGTTAACTAGCCTGTCGGTTTCAAATCAACATGCGAGTTACATGAACACTCATGGAATTGCATTACAGTTCAAAAAATGTTTGTCTGAGAAGCTAAAAAAATGCATGTTCTCACTCAATGTTGATGAAGCAACAACCTTGAATATGGATAAAACACTCAATGTGCTTGTTCGCTTTTTTGATAATGAAAGCAACAGAGTAATAACACAACATCTGGCAAGCAGAAAAGTCAACATTGCAAATGCCCCAAACCTTATGCTGGAACTTAAAGATGTCATGCAGACTTATGGTCTTGAGTGGAGACAAGTTACCAGCATCCTCCTTGACAACTGTGCAGTCATGAGAGGAAAAAAGTCTGGCCTTGAAACTCAAGCAAGGAAGGCGAACCCATACCTCCTTGATGTATCTGGAGACACCGTGCACATGGTTTCCAATGCTGCCAAGGCCCTCATGAGTCCGTTCAGCACAGAAGTGGAAAATTTCTGCTCCGATGTCTATTATGATATTGAGAAGTCACCAAAACAGAAGGAGATTTTCTCAGACTTTCAGAGTCTGCTCCATCTTCCTTCCAAGAGCTTGATAAGACCTATTAGCAACAGATTTCTTCAGATGCTGGAGGTGTGCACCAGGCTGAATGAACTCATGGATGTACTGGTGGTGCATTATTACTATGTGCTGGATTGATTGATTGATTGATTCCCTTTATTGCTGTTGCAATTCACCATGTCACTAGTCACAAGTACCAGCGAAAAGCAGGCCATCAACCCGACCATACATACACAAACATTATAGGGGGGCAGACAGGTCAGGAAGACAGGGGACTGTAGGAAAACTCAGAGAAACAGATTACGTGAGGAGAGTGGAGGTGAATAAAAAAAACAGCCCCCAGACTGTACTCCAGTAGGAAGTACAACATAGGAACAGAAAAAAAACACCTCAGCAATAAGCACATAGTCACCACATCTCACAACACTAAAGTCGAGACTTGCAACAGGGTAGGGAAGGGAATCCAAATGAAGAACACAAATACAGGTAATGCTAATCATTTTGTAGTATAAATTAAGTATTTTTTAATGTGCTGTCTCTGCAGTTAACCATTTTTATTGTATTATATTGCATGTAGAGTGATGTGCTAGTTTAGAGTGTTGTTAGGTTTTATGTAGGAATAAGCAATGAAAATAGCCACAGTGGTGTGTGTGTGTGTGTTTGTGTGATACAGAAGGCTTCTTAATGAATTGCTGACGAGATATGCACTAACAGTTGAGGAAAAGACCAGAGTAGAAATTCTTCAACAAGAACAAGCCACAACATCCCGAATGGGAACACAAGCCAACCTTGACCGGAAGGCACGAATCTCTGTGCTCTTTACAGAGTTTGACCGATTCAAAGTCATGGTCGACATGTTCAGAGGTATCTTGTAGCAGGCTAACTTGTGTAGGCAAAAACTTTAGGCTAAATGTAATGAAAGTTAATAACAGTTGTTGTTTTTTACAAAGGGAACAGCCAGGTCTCTACTACAGCAATCATAACCAGCTTTAGAAGTTATGCAGAGTTATATAGAAGTGTTCAAATAAACAGCAGTTTATTGTTAAAAAAAAGTGAATAAAGTGAAATTATTTTTAATCAGTATGTTATTTCCATATTTCAAATGTAATGGAAAGATTAGACATTCAATTCCAAGGCAAAAAATGTAAAATACTTTATTAAGTGTGCATTTTTTTTTACAGGAAATGAAGAGAAGGAATATTTATCTTAAGAAAAAAATATAGCAGTGTTGTGAATTTTTTCTTTTCTCTTCAGCCACAAACATTCACATACACTTAAAACATTTTAAAGATTTAACTGATGATAACATCTGATTATGATCTGATTAACATCTGACAAAAACAATGATTATGCACCAAAATATTACTTCAGTAATTTAAAGTTAAGTTAAATCTTGAAAAATGTCTTAAGTTTATGTCAAGTGTTTGAAAAATCTCAACATTGCAATTTTTTTTTTTTTTTTTGGGAACAGATTCATATTCCATTTCCTTTGCTTCCAGTAAAAAAAACTGCAGACCTGGTCAAATTCGTTAATAATTTGATTTGGAGTAATTTTTCCATTACATCTGATATATGGAAATAAAAGCTATTAAAAGTATTTATACTTTATTCACTTTTTTAAAACGCACTGCTATTTATTTGAACTGTATGCAACTTGTCTTTAATTCTGTTTTCTTGTTGGGTTTTTTTTACGCATGTGAAAATGTCAAATAAAATTTTTTTTTTTTTAATGTTTGCAGGCATACTTTCAACATTTCAGGGATTTTTGAAAAAAATGCAACATGAAAAACCAATGGCGCACTTGCTGCACGTGGAGATGGTGGCCCTAGTTCGAGAGCTCCTCAGCAAATTTATGAAGCTGGAAGCCATCCCACTGAGTGCAAAGGATATCATCAAGGTTGATGTCCGGAGTAAAGATTTGCAACTTTAAGACAAAAGGTTGTCTGTTGGAAGATACTGCTACTCTGCACTAAACAAGGCCCGTGTGGAGAGGCTGATATGGGTGAGAAACATTTACAACTCTCTCAGAGAAGGGTACATGAAGTCATCAGAGTTCCTTCTCAAAGACCTTCCTCTGGACAACAAGATAATCACCTCACTTTCTGCACTCACTCCCTCTCTGATTCAAGATGACTCCATCTGTGGGGCTTTTATCACATTAGGAGAGGCCTTGCCTAATGTGGTCGCACCAGAAGAGATTGGTCAGGTGGAGGAAGAGATACGGGCGTACCAAATAGAGGTGGACCTCGTAACGTGTGCCCAGAACTACATTGAAGAGGAAGACCGAGTTCATGTAGATTGGTGGAGCAGAGTTGTATCCATGAAAAATCCAGAGAGAGGTGTGAGATTTCCCATTCTGGGTCAGCTGGTCAAAGCACTACTTAGCATTTTCACAGGCCCCCTGGTTGAGGGATCATTTAATCTCATGGGTGATATTCTTGAAGCAGACAGATGCTCCATGAATGTGGAAACTTATGAGAGCCTTGCAATTGTAAAATCCACGATTAAAGCAAGGGAGTGGACAGCATCGACAATGACAATAGACCAGCCATTAAGGTGGTCTTGCCTGTCATCGTATCAAACATATCAAAAACATCTGCAGAAAAAGAAAGAGGCACAACAGGCACAAAAGAAGAAAAGGGTGAATGAGGCAGCAAGGATTCGGCCATCACAGATGGCAAACAAACTCATACGGCAGGCCAGGAATATCGCTGGATCAGCCAAAGCCTCCTCTAGACGAGTCAAACACTCATCCTCGTCCACTGGACCATCCAGACCTTTTTCAACCTCCTCTGGACCAGCCAGACCCTCACCAACCTCCACTGGACCATCCAGACCCTCACCAACTTCCACTGGACCATCCAGACCTTTTTCAACCTCCTCTGGACCAGCCAGACCCTCAGCCTCCTCCTCTGGACCATTCAGACCATTTTCAACTTCCAATGGACCAGCCAAACTCTTTCTCTCTCCCTCTGGACCAGCCAAAGCCTCATCTTCATCCTCTGGACCAGCCAAAGCCTCATCTTCATCCTCAGGACCAGCCAACGCATGATCTTCATCCTCTGGACCAGCCAAAGCCTCATCCTTATCTTCTGGACCAGACTCTTCTGGACTAGCCAAACTCTTTCTCCCTCCCTCTGGACCAGCCAAAGCCTCATCCTCATCATCTGGACCAGCCAAAGCCTCATCCTCCTCCACTGTACCAGCTCCATCTTCTGGTCCAAATGTCTTAAAAAGAAAGAGTTTGCAGGACTTTGCTTACAACCCAGAAAAAAAGAAAAAATAAGTGATAATGGCCTTGATTTCACTTCTAATCTTCAGTTTAGCAGTTCAGTTCTTTAGCACTTTGAGCACTTGTTATTTATGCACTTTAAGCACTTGCTATTGTTTAGCAGTTTTTTTTGTACTTTATTTTTGTTATTATTGTCAATATTTGAAGTAAGTCCTTCAAATAAAAAAGTCCCCCCCAAAAAAAAGTTCAACTGTACTGAAAAATAACGTTGCTTATGAATGTTGGCAAGTAAAAAAGTATTTGTACTTTGTGATCAAGTGCCATTCTTGGCACATCACACAACGACGAAATGCGTCCTCTGCATTTTAACCCATATGTGATATATTAGCTATATTATTTAGCTTCATTCTTAAAATAATAATACTAATACCAATAATAATAATAACAAAACCAAATGTAGCCAGGTCTATAAAGCTACCATAAGGCTTTGAAGCTATTATAGAGCGTAATTTGTAAAGAGGGAGACATGAACCTTACAATAAGTTGTGTATACCAAAGTGGGCAGCTGTCTCTTTAAGACGTTCCTGAGTGCCGAAAGGTAGGGTGGGAGTTTTTTTTTTCCGGCGGGTTTTTCTAGACGGAGGAAGGCGGGTAAAGAGAGCGGAAAGAGGAGTGAACGGCAACTTAGGGAAATAAACGTATATATCTACATATATATATTTGTGTAGATGTCAACGTTTAGAGCACTGTTTATTTTTTTTGGCCTAAGCATACAATTGCAGCAATTAGTGGATAGAAAGATTTTGGTGCAAGTGCTCTCTTTTGGATATCCTGGTAGGTCAATTTACCTGTTTGAAAATATAGATATAGGGATCATTAGTGTGAAGGAAAAACAGTCAGGATATGAATGTGAACCTTTGCTGATTGTGTGGTTGATTATTTTCTTTACTAATGTATCATTTTTTGTAGTTGTATGTAAAATGCTAAAGCTACCTATAAGGCTACTTGCTAATTGATCGGATTACGTTGACTGTGATATGGTGTTATTCAGTTTAGCCACCCTGTTAGTACCATTGCAGGTTGAAATGTTTATAATGTGCATATATAAGTATATACATGTATATGTGTATATTAATGTTATTCAGGAAATCTGTATAGTATCATAGTATGGCCTAATGTGAATCTGAGATTGCGCTGTATGTTAATGGATGATGGAAAAAAATATAATTTTGTGTGATGTTTAAGTAAGACATCTAACTCTCTGTACTTTGTGTGCAGACTGTTTTTTTTGGATTTGATTCCGTTCCGAATTCAGTATTTTTTCGGCCAAGGAAGATCGCTTGTTTCACAGAGTCGCTCCCTCTGCGTTGAACTGCGCAATGTAACAAGTTTTTTGCAACTGGAGATTTTTTTCTTTCCCAGCGCTTTGTGAAGAAATCCTCAAGTGTTGCAGCGGCATCCACCTCCCCAATGGACACGGGGATCTCCAGCATGCTGCTGTTGCAGCAGAGGCAGGGTCCGAGTGGGCGGCAGTTTGGAAAAAGATTGCAGCCCTCGAAGACAAGGTTCCGGTCCGAGATCTCCATGCTTGCTGGTGCCCTGACTGACCCATATATATCCTGGAGTAGTTCGGAGACCACTGGGACTCCTTTTGTAGTCCCCACTTCAGCTCCAAGCTGTTTCCCGCCCCCTCCTCCTCATCCTCCACCGCCACCTCGTCCTCCTCCACCTGCTAGTATCCAGGGCCCCAAGCAGAGTCATCGTCAGGGAAATGGCGCAGGACCCACCAAAGGCCCCAACATGGTGGATGTCCTGGCGGAGCTGCCCCGCATTAAACTGCACCCGGTGCTGAGATCGCCAGGTGGGACGCCAGTGCCAAGGAGGGGCTGACACAGGGGACGCCCATGGCCTCAAGAGGACATTACTTCCATCTTATCAAAGGCTCTGGCGGGTGTGGGCGGCCTCCTCTCTTGGGCCGCGGGCTGGGTGGTGCTTGGCTCTGCTGCGCCGTGGTGGGGCCCTGGCGGGCAGTCCGGGGGATCTTGGGACACTGGGGGCCTTCTAGGCGGATTGGGGGGTTCGGTTTGGGTTGGGCGGGGGGGCTCGCCGCCCGTCCTCCCTCTGCGGGCCTCCCTGTACGGGGGTTGGCGCCCCTTTAGTCCCTCGCGGGCTGCTTCCTGGGTTGGGCGGGTGGTTATCTCCGGGGCACATGGCCGTGGGCCCTTGTGCTGGGGGGGCGGCAGGGTGGCCTCGGTTGCCTGGTTTCTCCTGCCTTCGCCTTCGGCCTTGTGGGGGGGTGGGGTGCTGTCGCTTCCCCTGACGGCATCATATGCCAGCACATCCAATGACAAATCAGTTCACACCTACACTTACACATACATATAAGAATGGTTGAGCGATCAGTATCATTATTATTGTTACTTTTTAGCGTGTGTTATAGACATAGGAATTGAAATATACATGTATAAGGGTAGGATCACGTGTGTGTATGCTACATATATATATATATATATATAATACCTATTTGTCACATTATTAATTATAATTATTATTACTGATGTTATAATGTTTGTTGTTTGATGTCCTTGTAATGAGTGTTATTTTTCTTATGGTTGTTTGTATTCTGTATTCCCCTACACTTCATTTTCTCCGTCCCACCTACATTATTAGTTTTATTTTTCCTGTATACCTCTGTTTCCTTTTTTTTTTTTTCTTTTCTCTCCCCATGGTGATTAATGTCTGTTCTCGTTACGATTGTTGTTTCTGTATCCCCCGTTTTTTTTTTTTTTTTTCCTTTCCTCCACGGGACGGGTGAGTTCGGAGCAGCCACACTCTTTGCTCTTGAATTTAGTGTAAAATAAAGTTGTCCTCCGAAGAGGGGGGGTGGTGGTGGGGAATTTAAAAAAGGAAGAAAAAAGGAAAGGGAAAAGAGAAAAAAAAATAAAAAAAATCAAAGGCTCTGAAAAAGAAGTTCAGACACCAGATCCACTCTGATGAGTAGGAGAAGCGGTCCTCTGAGCCCTTAAACTTTTTATACTTATATCATTTTTATACTTAAGACTTATATACTTTATATACTTAAACTTTATATACTTATACTTTATGTACTTATACACTCACCAAAGGATTATTAGGAACACCATACTAATACGGTGTTTGACCCCCTTTCGCCTTCAGAACTGCCTTAATTCTACGTGGCATTGATTCAACAAGGTGCCGAAAGCATTCTTTAGAAATGTTGGCCCATATTGATAGGATAGCATCTTGCAGTTGATGGAGATTTGTGGGATGCACATCCAGGGCACGAAGCTCCCGTTCCACCACATCCCAAAGATGCTCTATTGGGTTGAGATCTGGTGACTGTGGGGGCCATTTAAGTACAGTGAACTCATTGTCATGTTCAAGAAACCAATTTGAAATGATTCGAGCTTTGTGACATGGTGCATTATCCTGCTGGAAGTAGCCATCAGAGGATGGGTACATGGTGGTCATAAAGGGATGGACATGGTCAGAAACAATGCTCAGGTAGGCCGTGGCATTTAAATGATGCCCAATTGGCACTAAGGGGCCTAAAGTGTACCAAGAAAACATCCCCCACACCATTACACCACCACCACCAGCCGGCATAGTGGTAACAAGGCATGATGGATCCATGTTCTCATTCTGTTTACTCTACCATTTGAATGTCTCAACAGAAATCGAGACTCATCAGACCAGGCAACATTTTTCCAGTCTTCAACTGTCCAATTTTGGTGAGCTTGTGCAAATTGTAGCCTCTTTTCCTATTTGTAGTGGAGATGAGTGGTACCCAGTGGGGTCTTCTGCTGTTGTAGCCCATCCGCCTCAAGGTTGTGCGTGTTGTGGCTTCACAAATGCTTTGCTGCATACCTCGGTTGTAACGAGTGGTTATTTCAGTCAAAGTTGCTCTTCTATCAGCTTGAATCAGTCGGCCCATTCTCCTCTGACCTCTAGCATCAACAAGGCATTTTCGCCCACGGGACTGCCGCATACTGGATGTTTTTCCCTTTTCACACCATTCTTTGTAAACCCTAGAAATGGTTGTGCGTGAAAATCCCAGTAACTGAGCAGATTGTGAAATGAGCAGATTGTGAAATACTCAGACCGGCCCGTCTGGCACCAACAACCATGCCACGCTCAAAATTGATTAAATCACCTTTCTTTCCCATTCTGACATTCAGTTTGGAGTTCAGGAGATTGTCTTGACCAGGACCACACCCCTAAATGCATTGAAACAACTGCCATGTGATTGGTTGATTAGATAATTGCATTAATGAGAAATTGAACAGGTGTTCCTAATAATCCTTTAGGTGAGTGTATACTTTATATGCTTATATTTATATACTTATACTTTGTGTACTGATTATATATACTTATTAATAAATAATATATTTTTATCACTATTATTTTTAAAAGAGTTGCTGATTTTGTAATACTGCTGCAGCATTCTCCACATGCTAATCACTGCCCCACATCGAATTGGCACTTTGATCAGCCATGAATCACTTCACTACCCCCTGTTGAATGTTGCATCGTATGTTGTTAGATATCTCGTAGTAGTATTGCAGTATTTATTTAAATTGAAAATGCTTAAAACAGATCAATTTCTCACAAACACATCTATTCATGAGTGATTTAAACGGCAAGGATGAAAATGATTAGGATTAGCTCTTGCCAAAATAGGGCTTGTAAACTTTTGTGGTACTCAGAATTAACCCAAACAACTATGACTCTATAATCCTCTATAATCACTCTCACTCTGTCACACTTGAATCAAACTCCAGGCCTCGCATGTAATGAGCAAAATTTTCTTCTTTATTCAGCAATCCAGCATAGTGTTCCAACCACACTCGGGGACAATGCGCAATGCACCCCGCACCCAGAAATCAGCAGGTTAATATACTATAAGACGAATTCCCCTATATGGACTTCTAAGTCCTGATTGGTTACCAAACATCTGCAAACCAGGTTTCGAACATACAACAAACATAATACGCCACCTCTATTGGTCTACTTCAAGGATGTTCAGTTTCCAATCCTCGTTAGGCCTAGGCCTCCTATGAGTCCCACACATAAGCCTGTCTATCCAGCCTAGGAAGGAGGGCAAAAACCCTAAACATTAGGGAAATTCCACTCCCAACCCAGCAAAAAGGTGCAACCCCCCCTTTGGTGTCCATGGCTGGCATGGCTCACAATGTTATCAGTAAGGGAAACCCCAACCCTATATTACCTAAATAAAGACTTCAGCGTAAACATATACAACCCTTATGGGTACATAACTTGCTTGTGTGTTCAAATGCTACCATACAACAAACTGCGTCTAGCATAGTATAGCAGCTACATTTCAAGGCTTCCTGCAGGTCCCCTTTCTCCCCCCGGCGATGTTCCCTTCAGCCCAGTTCTCCAAGATCTGTGGCCTGCAAAGCTGGTTCCGTGCAGGTGGCTGTGAGGCAAGGACACACGGCACCATCCCCAAAACAACAAAACCTGAGACACAAGAACAATCCCACAATGCCTCCCAACCCTGGCCTACCATCACTTTAAATTTCCCTTCCACACTTTGAAGTAATGTTAACCATATACTACATAATCCTGAAAAGGAGTGGTCACTAAAATTAAACAGCTCGCAGATCTTCACAATGCAAGAAATGCAAAGATGGAGAAAGCGAAGAACAGTTCACAGCCGGCTGGGCACATTGTCATCATCAAAGATTTTAAGCATGTTTATTTATATAGCACAATTCGGGCACAAGGCAATTCAAAGTGCTTTACAAAGACAAGGATACAATCAAATTAAAATGTCAAAATCACATTTCAAAGATAAGTAAAAGAAATAATAATGAAAATAAATAATTTTATTAATCAATTACAATGAACACATAATAATAAGAAAAAGCCAAAATAAATAAATAGCTAACTGAAAAGACGTCACATTTTAATGACAGAAAATGACTGGTGCTGCACTAGGAAACTCTGACCATGCAACAATTCATCTAATTCCAGCATACAGACAAAATCTGAAAACTGCTAAACCTGTTGTTACTAGAGTGAAACACTGAACATGTGGAGCAGTAGAGCAATTAAAATCATGCTTTGACTCGACAGACTGGAATGTTTTCAAAACTGCTACTAACAGCGTGGATGAATACACGGACACTGTAACATGGCACATAAGCTTCTGCGAGGACTCTCGCATTCCCAAATAGTCTGTTGTCAGCTATAATAACGACGAACCATGGTTTACAACTGAACTCAGGCAGCTTCCTAAAACAAAAGATGAAGCTTACAGGAGTGGTGACAAAAACCTGTTCAAATTCTACTGCGGGTTTGAAAAGCCACATTCGCGCATCATACAGCCCTCACCTTTTCAATGGCCTTCTTCACACCTGGGTACCTTCACACCTCGCCCACACTATACCCAGCTCACCCCCCCCCACGTCCAGCCACCTCCCCAGGAGAATCAACGACAGAGATGTAAACAAGATCTTCAGTAGCCAGAATACAAGGAAAGCTCCTGGTTCAGACTCTGTCTCCCCAGCCACTCTGAAGCACTGTGCAGATCAATAGTCACCTGTCTTCACAGATATTTTCAACCAGTCACTGAACCAGTCAGTGACTACAGACTGGTGGCTCTCACATCGGTGGTAATGAAGGCTTTTGAGAGACTTGTGCTGTCATACCTTAAAACCATCACAGACCTATCGCTTGACCCCAGGCTACAGTCTGCCTACAGAACCAACAGACCTGTGGACGATGCAGTTAACACTGGACTCCATTTCTTACTCCGACTTTTGGAG
>NW_027326205.1:0-39004 GCF_048594095.1 Paramormyrops kingsleyae | reverse complement strand
AGAATGGTAAAATAAAGACAGTTCAGGATCTAACTAAAAGACAGCATGAGAAAAAGAAACTGCAATGGAGGAAAAGTTCAGCAAAATACGATCAAAAGAATAAACAAGTACAGTAAGACCTCAGACATTCATGAGGTTAGGTTCCAGAACGTTCCAGGAGGATTCGTGGATGTTTGGTAGAGTCACTAAAAATGGTAATGTGCTTATTTCTAGTTTAAACCCTAAATATGCTCCCAAAACACTTTCATTTAAAAGTTAGCTTAATACATTACCTTTGGGGGGAAAAAAAAAACAAATGTTTAATGTAAAAATAGAGTACAGTATCGTCTAAAGGATATTTGTTACACTAGCACATTTACAGTACAGTATACTAATGTTACCCCTACTAATTCATAGAACACGGCATTGGCTGCAGTTTTCTTTTGAATTCACAGTAAGGTAATATGAGTAAACGAACCATTTCAGTGTTTATAGTAAATGCGTTTCAAGAGGGAAAACCCAGGACGCATTTGCTATGTACGTAAACATTAGCACCTTTCAAGAAATTTATAATTTTTGTGCGTTGAATTTACATTAATGTATACTAGGGATGAGCGAGTACAGCATTATCTGTATCTGTATCTGTACTCGGAATGGGCGGGGCCTAACCCGGAAGTGGGCGGGGTTTGACCTGGAAGTGGGTCGGGTTGTCTTTAAATGGGTGGGGCTTTAACCGGTATGTTATTTTAAGCATGCAATTGATATGGGTTGATCAGAAATTGTTATATTTATTGCTGATTAGAAAACTATTTACATGACAGCATCAGCATTGAGCTTCAGATCAGTGGTTTTGATCACGATAACAAACGAACTATATACAGAACAAGTTTTGCAACAATGAATACAACACATGCGGTTGCAATTATGAAGTAAAATGTAATGAACAAGAGTTTTCATCTCAACATAACTTTCTTTTTTTAACTTAATTTTTTTATGATCAGTGTGATTTCTTTTTTTTTGGTTCTTTATTTTTTTTATTTCCACACCAGGTATGTGTGAGTGTGTGTGAGTGAGTGAGTGAGTAAGAGAGAGACAGAGAGAGAGAGAAAGAGAGGGGGGGGGGGAGTGTGTGTGTGTGTGTGTGTGTGTTTGTGTGTGTAGCTTAATTTGTAATATTAATTATACCACAACTACCTTTATTTTTTTTTATAAAATACAGCAAGAAAGTGTCAGACACTCAGTGCGTGAAGTAAAAAAAAACTGGCTAGAGCCAGCTGACGGTTTAAAAAAGAAAAAAAAAACTCCGACAGGCAGAGACGCGAGTCGCATTCTACAAACAAACCTGAAGCTGAAGAAACCCTAAACGTTAACGGAAAAAAACCCGCGATCCTGAGTGACTGAGGGAGCGACAGAGAGAGAGAGAGCGCTGTTCTCTTCTCTTCTCAGTGTTCTGTGTGTGAGTGAGCAGAGCGGGACACAGCAACACAATAAATCTGTATGTGTGTAGGGGAGGGGCGCTGTGACTAGTCTATCACAGAACGCAGACACAGTCAGCTACCCAATGAGAATTTTTATTCAATCCGAGCACAGATATTGACTTGTATTACTCGTATGATACTCGTACTCGTCAAAAGTGCTTTATCCGTACCGGATACTCGTTTCAGCCGAGTATCCGGCTCAACTCTAATGTATACTTACTATTACAAAACAGTAAATTAACTATTTTCTGATATTTAAGTATGATTAAAGGATAGACTAAATGAAAGGATAGACCTGACAGGGCCAGTAGAAGTATCCACCTCCAGGAGAACACATCTAGCAATAATTTTTTTTTTTTTTTTTTTTAAAAGAGCGGACATCAAAACTTACAAGCAAACAGAGCCAAACTGAAGTATACCAAGGAAAAACTAAAGAGACCAAAGAACTACATAATCTGAACAGAAAAATTAAAAGACTCCAGGCTCAAAAGTTGAAGAAGATGGTGAACAGGCAGCCTGGAAATGCTTCACAAAAGTTTGTTAGTGCTGTAATTTTATGGACAAATGATTGTATGAACTTTTTCATAAAATAAATATATTCTTTAAATTGTGGTATTGTGTTAAATATGTCAGCTAAGCTCAGAATCCTTACTAAACTATGAATATACAGCACTAAATCTAATTTCTGAAACATTGGTGTTTCGGAGATTAAAATTCATTCTCATTACCACAATATGTGTTTATTAGCAAATTATTCAATTACTAGAAAATGATAGTTTGTAATTGTATTTACACAATTTATAGCACTTATTTTAATCTCTGTTACAGAAAAAATATACATGTCAGTTTTCAGGAAAATATCCTAAAAAAAACAAGATGTAAATCATCAAGTATGTTGCGGTAAAGAGAGAAATGAAGAAAATGATAAAACATAAATATAAAAAAGTAATGTCTCCTGAGTTATATATACCTGAGCAAGAGGGTTAATAATCTACTTTAAAAATTACAAAAATATATACATTTTAAACCATATATTTGATATAATGTCATGTTGCGGTAATGATATTTTTTTCTGGACTCTATGTCTAAAATACCAATAAATACATAGAAAATATTCCAAAAAAACCCAGAAAATTATGTTTTTACCAAGTTCAGACCTTAACCTTAAATGCTCCAAAGGAAATTTGTTTTCAAATGCCTTTTGAAAATTTTCAAGTTGGATTCCTTTTAAATCTGCATTTCATGAGAATCACCCAGATAAGAACATAAGAAAATTACAAACGAGAGGAGGCCATTCGGCCCATCAAGCTCGTTTGGGGAGAACTTAACTAATAGCTCAGAGTTGTTAAAATCTTATCTAGCTCTGATTTAAAGGAACCCATGGTTTTAGCTTCCGCTACACTAGCAGGAAGACTATTCCATACTCTAACTACACGCTGTGTAAAGAAGTGCTTCCTCAAATTTGTTTTAAAATATTCTCCCGCTAATTTCCACTTATGGCCACGAGTTCTAGTATTTAGACTAATATTGAAATAGTCATTTGGCTGAACAGCATCCAGACCCGTTAGAATCTTATAGACCTGAATCATATCCCCCCTTAGTCTCCTTTGCTCAAGGCTAAACAGATTCAGTTTCGCTAACCTCTCCTCATAAGACATTCCTCTAAGACCAGAAAGCATTCTCGTAGATCTTCGTTGCACCTGTCCTTCTTGAGGTATGGTGACCAAACCTGCACACAGTATTCTAGGTGGGGTCTTACCAAGGAATTATATAAGTGTAACATCATCACCCTTGACTTAAACTCCACACATCTAGAGATATAACCCAACATTCTTTTGGCCTTTTTTATTGCTTCCCCACACTGGCGAGAGTGGGACATGGAAGCATCAACATACATACCGAGATCTTTCTCGCAATCAGCTACCTTTATTTCAGTGGAACCCATAAAATATCTGTACTTTATATTTCTGCTCCCTGCATGGATTACCTTACATTTATCTGTGTTAAATTTCATCTGCCAAGTATCAGCCCATTCGCTAATTAAATCCAGATCCCGTTGAAGCCTCTCTGCTGCTAGATCAGTATCTGCTACACCACTCACCTTGGTGTCGTCTGCAAATTTAACTCTCTGGGGTCGAGTATGTTGTCGGCGACATCGCGTACTTTTCGCGTCTATTTCAGTTTATATCTCGCTGAAATCTTAATGTAGAATCATGAAAAAAACGCTGGCTAAATCCGTAATCTGTCTTCTTTTCAAAACGTCCATTGTCGGAAGTATTAAAGTTTTTTTAATTAAGTTAAATCGGCAGAAAATAAACCATGTTATCTTACTTTGTTTTACCTGCATCGGGGGCGTGTAGTGCCGCTCTCACCTGAAGATCGCTATTCACATTCTAAATAGCCGCATTAGCGTGTATTCAAATCGCATTCGCATGGTAATTTGATTAACAGCGCAACAGTGAAATGCGTTCCAGATACATCCCCTTCAGCGCCATAAAAGGGGGTTAGGGACGTGGCCAGGTGACAATGGCTCATTCATACACATGAAAGTTGCTACATATTCAATGAAAGGAGCCAGAAATAGTGACATGAGTTAGGTTTTTCTTATTTATTTATCAAAATGAATGTTGCATCTACACCATTTAGTCATCTTCATGTAGCCAAGACTTTGGTGATCAGATATCTGGGATCAAAACAAACTGCCAGCATTGCTTACTATGTACTTTTATAATGTCTCTGCAAGTGTTCCAAACTGCATTTTGCAATGTCTATACTTTGATGTCAAATTTCAAACTTAACAAAAATCTGACATATTTACAATATATATTAAAATAAAGATGAGTGTAATGGCAAAACAAATATATAAGAAATAATTTATTTGCCATGAATTAAGTTTATGATATTTGAAGAAATGTGTGATCATGCCCCAGTCAGTGAAAGTGTGTTTCCTACCCCTAGACCCCAAAGGGTTAACCAGTTTACTGTATGTATTTGTGTCAATATCATTAATGTAAATTAGGAACAATAGTGGTCCTAAAATTGAACCCTGCGGTACCCCACTATGAACGGAGGCCCACTGTGACATTGTGCCTCTAATAACTACTCGCTGCTTCCTGTCAGTTAGTCAGTTTTCGATCCAAGCTGCCACAGTTCCTAAAATCCCTGCAGCTTTAATCTTTAGCAAGAGCCATTTGTGGGGGACAACATCAAAGGCCTTCTGGAAATCTAAGTAAATCACACATAGGCCTTTTTGTGATCAATTTCACTTGTAGCTTCCTCAAAGAACTCAAGTAGATTCGTTAAGCAGGATCTACCTCTCCTAAATCCATGTTGGCTATCCTTTATAATGTTATTTGCATCTAGGTAATCTACCATTTTCACTTGAATTATAGCTTCAATTATTTTTCCAGTAATGCTAGTTAAACTGATTGGCCTATAGTTTGCTGGATTACTTCTATCCCCTTTTTTGAATATGGGTGTTATATTAGCATGCTTCCAATCTGATGGTACCACACCCGCAGATAACGATTTTTGGAATATTAAAGTTAAAGGTTGGCTAATAATTTCCCTTACCTCTTTTAAGACTATAGGTAAGATGCCATCAGGGCCCTGCGATTTATTTATTTTGAGTTTAGCTAGCCTTAGTATCACATCAACCTCAGTTATACATATATTGGTCATAGACGATGCTGTATTCGTATTAATTGGTGGTAAGTTACTTGTGTTCTCTACTGTGAACACCCGTGAAAAATAATCATTAAACTCATTTACTATATCAATTTCGTTATCAATTATCCCTTACTATCCTGCAAATTAGTGATTTCAGCTTTTAGAGCTCTCTTGGAGTTAAAATATTAGAAGAAACCTTTACTGTCATCCTTAGCCTCCAACACAATTTTTCTTTCTACATCCCTCTTGGATAGGCTAATGTTATTTTTTAACTCTGCCTGTAGACTTAGATACTCCTGCTTAATTTTGAAATGATTAGTTATTTTCCAATTGTGGAACAGAGCCCTTTTCCTCCTGACTTTATTCTTAATTTCCTTAGTAAACCACCTTGGTTGTCGTTTCCTAGATTTAGTTTTGCTGGAAACAGGTATGAAGTCCTCTTGCACTTGCAACAATGTGCTTTTAAAAAATTCCCATGCCTCAACTGTTTTGCAATTTAACTCTGTCCAGTTTACAGTTTCTAATTTCCGTCTCATTCCATTAAAGTTAGCCTTCCTAACATTGTATACTTTTAATTTCGACTTTGCTCTTCGGACAATGAAATTAACCTCGAATTTAACCATGTTATGATCACTACTGTACAATGGGTCTAAAACCTCTAATTTTCCAATCCTATCCTGGTTATTACAGAAAACAAGATCAAGAAGGGCTTCTCCCCTGGTAGGGGTATTAACAAACTGAGTAAACAAACAATCCTGTACTAATTCCATCATCTCAAGTTCATTTACAGAAGAGCCAGAGACTGTGTCCCACTGTATCCCAGGTAAATTAAAATCACCCATAACCACCACATCATTTTTATTACTCATAATCCTGATATCATCATATAACATTCTGCTTTCCTCTACAGCTACATTAGGTGCTCTATAACAAACCCCGACAATTATGCCATTTGAATCTTCAGCATCAAGTTTTATCCATACAGCTTCTGAATTTTTATTTTTATCAGTGAGTTCCCTTGCCTGCAAGTTTTCTTTTACGTATACTGCAACACCACCTCCCTTCTTGCCTATCCAGTCTCTTCGGAACAACGTATAACCATCCATATTATATTCATCACCATCATTGTCACTCATCCATGTTTCAGTTATTCCTATAATGTCGTAATTGTCTGAAGAAATTAAAGCCTCTAAGTCATTAATTTTGTTTCTAATACTCCTAGCATTCAAATACAGACCACTAATGGTAGGCCTTTTACAGTGTCTACTTTTAATATTTATTTGGGCTTTCCGTCTCTCCCCACATAAATTCTTAACTGACCTCCCTGCCCCCCCAGTCCCTAGTTTAAACATTCCTCAACTATTCTGCTCATACGCCTCCCCAATACACTGGTTCCCCTATGGTTCAGATGCAACCCGTCCGGCTTGAACAGGTCCCACCTGTTCCAGAAGGTCTTCCAGTGCCCCATAAACCTGAACCCCTCTTTCCTACACCACTATTTTAGCCACGCATTTAATCCCCTTATCTCAGCTAACTTAGCCTGACTTGCACATGGCACCGGAAGTATTCCAGAGAATACCACCGTGGATGTTCTGCGTCTAAGCTTATCCGCGACTTCTATAAATTTATCTTGCAGAACAGCCCTCCTGCCCTTTCCTATGTCATTCGTGCCAACATGCACCACGACCACTGGATCCACCCCGGCTGGGGCCAAAAGCCTGTCCACTCGATCTGGAAGGTCCCCTACCTGGGCACCAGGCAGGCAAGACACCGTAGGGGACCCTCTATCACGGGTGCACGCATAACTATCTACACCTCTGATAATTGAATCCCCTACTATCACAACCTCCCTCCTACTGGGGTTAGGCGGCTCCTTGGTGCCCAAGGGCCCACCTGCCTCCCCAGTCTCTTCCGGCTCTAAAGCTGGAAGCACCTGAAAGCGGTTAGACACCGTTACTTCAGGTGATGCCGCCTCTGTGAATTGTGTACGCCCTTTTCTACGTCTACGACCTACGTTCACCCAGCTCTCTCGACCTACCTGTTCATCATTCTCCCCCCTCCCCACTTGTGACGTATACACAGTCTCCCTAGAAGGCGTATTAACTCTCTCCTTTAACTCATTGTTATGTTGGATGAGAGCCAGTCGCTCCTCTAGGTCACGAACCTGGACCATGAGTGAGTCAACTAACCTACATCGTTCGCAGACGAAGTCCGACTGGACGCAAGCATCCAGAAGGGCAAACATCTTGCAAACACAACACTGAGCTGGCCCCATAATTACCTAACTCACTATGTCCCCGTCCTTTACTCCCAGCCCAGTATATTAATATAGAGTATTTAAACTTTTAGTTGATCTAATCAACGTATAGTTAAAACAAAGTGCCGAGTACACTAAAACACTAAAATTAACACTTGCGTTAAATCACTACTTTATTATAAATTATCCGGCAGCGTCAGCGATAACAACCTTTAAATTAAACTTTTAAAATAACCAAATTAACAATTACTTACCCGAGACTAACTTCCTGCTGAACCACGTTTAGCTAAACTAAAGCGAAATTGCTCTAGAGAGGCCAAAAAACCACAAAAAAAAACCCCTCTCAAAGCAGGCTACTGCCGGAGCGGGAAAAAAAGTGGAAAATGTCCTCCCGGCCCCGACTGGCGACCGAGCAAAGCTCAGGAGCAACTGTCCTTTCCGAGTTAATGTTACCGATGTTCGATAATATTACCCGCGGGTGTTTGATGCGAAGGACGCAGACAGAAACGCCGCTCGCGCCCGCAGCTGTCGGTAACACTCACGCTGTCAATTGACAAGGACAGACAAGTAGACACGTAAAAATAAAAGTTAAAAATGAAACAACAACAACAACCACCCACGTAACTGTGCTGGCACACAAACACTCAAATATACTTTACAGATAATTCAAATCAAATCAACCGCTTCAACAGGCGCACAACACAAGTGCACACAGCGACTACACCATTCCCGCACAGTACAGCAATCCCAGCAGCCCTCTCTACTATCTGATAACCAAAGTCTTAGCTACATGAATATGACTAAATGGTGTAGTTGCAATATTCAGTTGGATAAATAAATAAGAAAAACCGAACTCATGTCACTATTTCTGGCTCCTTTCATTAAATATGTAGCAACTTTCATGTGCATGAATGAGCCATTGACACCTGGTCACGTCCCCCACCCCCTTTTATGGTTTTGATGGGGATTTACCTGGATCGCGTTTCACCGTTATGTTGTTCATCAAATTACCATGCGAATGCGATCTGAATACGTGCTAATGCGGCTATTTAGAATGTGAATAGTGATCTTCGGGTGAGAGCGGTACTACACACCCCCGATGCAAGTAAAACAACGTAAGGTAACATGGTTTACTTTTTTGCCGATTTAACCTAATTTTTAAAACTTTAATACTTCCGACAATAGACGTTTTAAAAAGACAGATTACTGATTTATCCAGTGTTTTTTTCATGATTCTACATTAAGATTTCAGCGAGATATAAAACTGAAATAGACTAAAAAAGTACGCTGCGTCACCGACAATGCACTCGATGCCAGAGAGTTAATAACAGCCTAATAATAGGCGAAACAAATGGTAATAGCCTACCTCCAAACTCAAATAATGTTTGATACTGCCATGCCCACACATAGCCTTACCAGCTTACATTTAAATGTGTTAATAAAACTAATATTATATAAAATGCACATTAGGCTACCCTGCACAGTATTGGGTTTTATAGGCTATCTACATGCACTGTCCATTTTCCTTTGATTACCCGACTGGAATTCCTACACGAAGGTGAAGACTAGAGTTTGGTGCAGTGCTTTGTATTACTATGTAAAAAAAGGATATCGTCTACAGTTGATGGCCTCAGCTGACTACTTCAGCATCCATTTCGAACAACTAGAGAACTGATCGCAAGCGTTTTTTGAAATGAAAGCGCGTGCAGGCATAAACTGATATGGATTTTACATTTTATCATCTTGAATGCAGGGATCGTGTCACTAAAATATAGCCCTAGGGTATTTTTTTTGGCACAAGATGTTTTGAAAACTGCAATTTAGCTCTCCTGCATCCGACCCGACCTAAACCCGTATCCGACACAGTAGAATATTTTTCACCCGTTTCATCAAAATTTGCGGGTCACCCGTCAGGTACCCGAACCTGTGCAGGACCTTTATGGGAGAAATGGTCATACTAATAAAGATGGACTTATGACACTAGCAGGGCTAGACATAAGCCGCGGCACCGCGGCCAATGGCAGTCGTGCCTTTCAAAATTGGCCGCACGCCTCCTCAAAATTGAAGTACCTTACGGCCAAGATTGGCCTGCCTTTAATGTTTGTCTGGCCGTATGCCCCCTTTTTACCGAAAGTAACGTTCATTACACAAAAGACTTGCACACGACACGGTCCACTTTACCTCGTCAACAATCGATGCATCTGTACTGAACCCAAACCCAACCTTCGATACAAGAAACGAGGTCGACCCGCACATCTCGTAATTCCCAACTACTGAATGAACCGCAATGAATTCTGGACTAATACGATCATGTGTTCGTCGCATGATTGGCTGGTACGGTATACATGTATCGTCCAGCCTACTATGGAGCCACAGCAATGACAATGGTGCATCATCGGGGGTTACGTTTTTGATTGGAAAAGCCATCCGACGGTTTCCGAATAACAGATAGGTGTCCTCTTCGGTAATCATCGTGTAGTTGTCGTCTGCTGCTTATGCTGTCACCATGCCTCGCAAAGATCGAGAAAGTAAAAGAAAGCAAGCTGAACTCGCGGCTACTGCCGCAAAATGTTGCAAATTATCTACTTTGTTCAGGTAAATGTCAGATGGTGTTGTAAAAAAACATTTGCCGAGGCAGAGCAGATATGACTCAGAAGTACCAAGCTCTGCTGGGAGGATATAGGACTGGTAGCGTGCAGTGTGCAAAAAACGAACGTCAAGTCAATTGTGATGTACACTAAAAGAATACGGGTGTTCTGAGCAAACAAATACAAAAATATTGACGGCTCCTTTATTGTTGGATTTTGTTTTTTGAAATAAAGCTATAGCTATATATATATATATATATATATATATATATATATATTCTGTCTCAAATCGAAGGTCGTATTGCGTAGGTTGTCTAAACTTGGTAATTACAGTAATTGGTAATTAGTGACTCAGTATTGGCCCAATGCCTTTTTGGAAAGTTTCTGCTTTTTTGAAAATAAAAAAATGCATCCTTTATGGAAATAAAATTCCTCCACAAGGCCCGAGGTGTCCTATGAAATTTAAATAAATGAAAAAAACATTTTTTCAAATTAAAATTTTTAATTTGTCAATGACTTCACAAAAAACAATACCACTGCACACTAGCTAATAAAATTTATGATCAAAATTCGAGAAAAAGATTTATGACCAAAGCTCTAATTTGAATTGGTCGATATTTTTTACAGAGTCGCTGTACCTGCTGATTTAGTTGCATCAACTCCTGAGCAGAGATTAGCCAACCACCAGCAGAGAAAATCAATCCTTCCTTATAGAGTGGTCATTGGCTACAATTATTCTTCTTTGTGACCAGGAATTCCAGTTATTTGGGCTACTAACTAAGCCACTTGCTGATATGGACATAATGTACATTTACTTTTGGTCCAGCTGGAGCCTTGCATGCACTAGGAAAAGATACCCAGTGACTCATATTTCTTTGTACCAAGAAATTAGATAGGTGGTCCAAATACTTAATTAATGTAAGCTTTGGAAATTGTCAAATTACTACATAGTCTGCGAGCCTCGGATATGTGGCCTTGGTGCCCTGGATTTACTCCAGATTTTGGCCTTGTGCCCAGGCTTAATGGCCTTGTGCCCTAGAAAAAATATGAATAGCCAAGGCCAAAGTGGCTGTGCCCTCCTAAATCCTTATGTCTAGCCCTGCACTAGTCTAGTTCTGTGTCTTGTTTTCTGCTTACCTATACAGTTTACGAAACCAACCTGTGTTTTTAATATAAGATAAAACCAGGGAAGTTACCTGAACTGTTTTCATATTTTTTCTATAATTACAGATTTGCACAATAAATATTCTACATTCACGACTACTTTGAAATGTGTTAACAGCTTATTATACAACTTCCTGCTGCAATACCTTTACTATGGACATTTGTTACCCTTTCAAAAAGTTATATTGAAATTTACAAATCAAATCATATACCGCAATATATACCGTCTACCGTCTTTGGTTCAAATTATACCGCAATATGAATTTTATGCCATATCGCACAGCCCTAGTCTGAATGAAATAAATCGAATCACTAAATCGAATTTCTGAAAATCAGACTAAGACACCCAGATAATGTGACTGGGAGTCGATTTACTGCTTTTATACGTTCAATCAGACTCGAACTTGCCTACTTTCTCTGCGCATGCTCCACAGTTCCCCAAGGGCTTTGACCAGGGAAGTAACAGAAGAAGCACGGAGCATAGCAGAGGATGTACAGCACCTACGAAATGTACAGCATTGTAAAGTTGTCCACTGCTTCTTCTCTGAGCTATTAGTTAAGTTCTCCCCAAACGAGCTTGATGGGCCGAATGGCCTCCTCTTGTTTGTAAATTTTTTATGTTCTTATGCTCAACTAAAGGACTCATGTCCTCTACAATTAATACCTGTGAAAACAAATCATGAAACCCATTGAAACAACTATATCAATTTCAATTATAAGACCCATACTGTTCTGTAGATTAGTGACTTCAGCTTTTGGAGTTAAAATATTGGAAGAAACTTATTTTAAAGCCTCTAATGCAACCTTCCTTTTGACATTGCTCTTAGAGAGTCTAATATTTTTTTTACTAAATCTGTAGACATACATACTCATGCTTTATTCCAACATCATTAGTTATTTTTAGAGACACTCTCAGATTGTCACGTCTCATCTTACGCTCCTCGTACTGCGAAGGGTATGCGCATGAAGCCATAGCAGGCGGAAGTCACTGTACTCACTAAGTAGCAAAAAAGACTGAGGGGCTGCGTTAGCGTTCGATTCGAATGCCACAAAAAACATGTAAAATGGGAAAGAGCTGTCGTGCGATTGATTGTACAAATAGATTTAACACGAAATAGGAGCTATATTTTTAGAGATTGCCAAAAACTAAGTATAGGACGTGGATCGGACACGCATGGCCAATACCCGATCCGTCAGATAGATCTGGATATCGGATCGGTGCATCTCTAGTTATTTTCCCATTTCAGATAAGGCCCTTTTCCTCCTTTATATAATAATGACATTTTCAGAAGTGTTTGTCCCCCACAAACAGCTCCTACTTTTGTATTTTTGCTGTATGTCCTACTTTTGTGGTAACGCACAAATTTCTCCACTGTGGGATCAATAAAGTCCTATTCTATCCTACTTAAACTTCAAAGTTTTTTATTTCACCTTAGGTGCAGTTTCCTATATTTAGTTTTGCTGGAAACAGATATGAAGTCCCCTTGTGCTTGCAGTAAGTTGCTTTTAAAAAATTCCCATGCCTCTTCAACAGTTTTGTTTTTGAACTCCATCCAGTTTAACAATTTCTACACTGATTAGTCGAAATGCATAGATATTCTGGTGTTCTGCGCATAAAAAAATACTATAGAACAACTGAACACAATGGATTCATCATACAAATATATGCAAGGGAATGCTAATTATGCTAACATAACATGGCAAATCTCGCAGACAGTTCCAGCAGAAATTAGCACATCATAAAACATTAGCAATAACAACAATAATAATAATAATAATAATAATAATAGACTGCACATAGTAAACCATAATGAAAACCATGTGAACAGTAAATAAGCATAAGCGGTTTTACATTGTCGCTCTCCAAACTGAGGATGTCATCAGAACAGATACATAGAATACCTTTTGATACCAAAATTCTGAAAACACAACAGTACTTGTTTTTTTGGAGTATTGTAGGTACAATAACCAGCCTATGTACTAAGGCTGCAATTCATCCAGAACTGATGGGGGCAAAAGATACATCTGAAAGTGTTCTAGCCTATCCTTACATGCTGAAGGAGGAGGATGCCCATAAGCACAAGAAAAACTACACATGGCTAATCTAGAGCTGGGTAGTATGACCAAAAATTTATATCACGGTATTTTTCAAAGTTATATCGGTTTCACGGTATACAACGTTTTTTTTTTAAAGTATGACTGGGCGTTTACCACATTTTACAAGACACATATTTGCTTTATGTATTTGCATTGTTCCAACATTAACTATATTATTTTATTATTAGCCATTGTTCCTATCCATTACTTTAATGATAACATACGGCTAATGTGTTTATTGGCTAACTGTTTATAGATAAACTGCTAATGGTAAGGTGTGCGCCAGCCAAGTTAACATTTTTGATGTGTTTAATAGTTCAGTGCTGCTGGAACACAAGCTTTACTGACCTCGTGAAACTTCTCATGACCGATGTCGGTCTTTAAGATGCTTTGCCAAGTTTGACGTGCTACTTGACTTCGCCGCCACAACTCTGTAGCACTGTTTGCATAGAGGCTTATCGACACCATGCTCATCTGCAAAATACTTCCAAATGGTACTTTTGCCTTTTTTTTTTTTTTACTAAAGCAGCTTGTGAAGTGCCTTCAACAGCAGCATATGCCATGTTCGGCCAACTCAATGTGTGTGTTAACCAGCGCAAATGCGTTCAGCAGCTATTGAGAGGAGGGGAGGGGCTACGCGAGTGTATGCGTGCACGTGCCCCTGCACTGTAGTGGGGCTGTGTGAAGTGTGGCGAAAACTGCACTGTTGGTATCAATAATGCTGAAAAGTATTATTGAATCAGGTACTAATTTTTAATATCGATTAGTATCTGAGAATCAATTTTTTTGACAACCCCAGTGTCATCATTTTCAACTCCAGCGTCAGATATATCTTCCATTTCTGATCTTTCGCGGTACATTTTTAGTGGTGCAGCAGTGGAAAAAGGTCCCCCCTTAAACAGTTTCCACTTTCCAAACGTTATGTTGGCTATTTAAACCAGTATTGTGGTATAAGAAAAATTCATATAACAATAATAAAAATGTTATACCGCCCAACACTAGGCTAATCGTTTACATTTAGCTTGATGGTACAATCAATGTTTTATTATATTGTTAATACACATTTAGCTCGATAGTGATGTGTTTCACCCTGTACTGCTGCAGTTAATCTAATAAGAGGTTGGTTGTACTTTCAAGCTAAATGCACAAGTTGTTTTCTTAATAATGATTAATAAGAACACACTTTTTTATTTATATCTGTAAATCTATTTAATTGGTGTGAACTCTTGCTGCATGACAACTCTTGCTGTATGACAGCTGTTGCCCGGTTAATTGTTAGCCATATCAGTTGATTACAACACATTACGCAGTATTTTGTGCGTAAAAACACTAGCCCACAGATAGCAGTTGGACAGTACTGTGTGTATGATCAACTTAATGAGCCACAAATAAGATGCAAGTGCTAATAAACCGTTCAAAACAGATTTTAAATGTTCAAAAAGCCATGAAAAGTGATGCCTTTCACTGATGCACTACAAAAAATGTTGCATTACGAACACATAAATCACAGTACTGTATTCTGTTCTGCATTTACAAAAATAAAATTTTCATAATGTTCAAAGTTTTAATTAAAAAGTTTAACTACATGGTATCGAACTGGGTATGGAGAATCATGTAATTCTACTGGTATTGGTACCAACTATTAAATTTCTGGTACTGCGTCATCCCTACTCCAAACTCAGCAACGCCTTTACTGAGGCAACCCTTATGAAGTGGAAAAACTAATTGAGCTGAAACTCTTTGCAGTATGGCCCAGTTCCTATATGGCAATGAAAAAGGACCAGTAGTTAGTACTGTTATTTCACACCTCCTGGACTGTGGATCACCTCTCTGCCATGGTTCAATGAGTGTGGATAGACAGAAAGTTGAAGGACATTGTTACAAAATGTCACAATGCAGTGCTGTTAGCTGTTTCTATGGTTCAATTGCATTGAATAATAGAAACCCAAAGACAAAAAATCATTACTTTAGCTAAACAGTATATAAAACCAGTAACGAAAACTATTTGATGTTTATTTAATTAGATTACTTTGGTAAGCAATTAGAGGGGCACCGATCCAAAATTCAGGATCAGTATCGGCACCAAACCATACCTATTTAGATGGATTGGTTATCGGCCATATGTAACTGACCCACAACTAATACTTTATTTAGTTTTCAGCAATCTATGAAAAAGAATATATTTCTTGTTAAAAAGATTTGTACAATCAATTGCATGTTAGCTGTTTTTTGCAGCATTCAAGCTTAACACTAACTCTGCAACTCAGTTTTTTACAAGTGCACAGTGTTTTCTGCCAGCTGTGATGTCATGTGCATACCTTCTGCAGTACAAGGACATCAAATACCATTGTTCAGGTACAGGAATAGGAATCAGATTGGCACCGAAGAAGCGGAATCAGTGCACCTCTATGAACAATATTTAAAGTTTTTATTTAGGTTTTTCATTTTATTTTCAGATCATTTCAGTTTACGGAAATGTTTTAGACAACAATAACCATTCCTTGTGTACTGTAAGAACATGATACACAATTAGCAAGATTCCTATTTTTAATACAACACCCATAGACATGACTTAAGAGCAGATTTGCTCGACAGCACTAATCCAGGTGTGGCTTCAAATACTGCGTTTCATTTACCTTGGAAGTCAGAGCAGGGAATGATGTCACACCCGAGTTAACCATGTTCCATAACAAGTCTGTAAGTCCTTTAGCAGTACCAGTTCTAGCCAGGTTTTTGTTAGCCACTGTTAGCAATACCAGTTGATAACACAGCATTACATGGTATTTTGCAGATACAAATACTACAGCAAAATACCCACAGATAATGGTTAGTACTGTGTGTACGACCAACTTAATTAGACAGAGATAAGACACAAGTGGTAATAAACTAGGGATGGCGAAAACTAAAAAAATTCTTGACCGACCACCGAGCCTCAGTAGCCGGTTGAAACCGGTTAACCGATTAGTTTAAAATATGGTACGCTATTTGAAATAACAGCCATTTCGAGCCGCGCCTGCAATTTCGCAACTCTGTCGCATCTCTCTGCCGCTCTGCCTCCCGCACACACACACACACACACACACACACTGCCACTCATGTCACTTTTTTAAAATCCCCTACAGCGCGAAACATGAGTCCCGCAAACGCGGCGCCGAAGAGCTTGTTGTATGTAATCGTAGGACAAATGGCTCCTTAGTTTGAAATGGTTTGGGTACAAGGTGATCGCTTTGAAAATAAAGGCGTTTGTCTAGGTTAGAAGCTCATTTGAAACATTGCCACGGCTCATTTAAGAAAATGACAGCTCCGAAGAGACGCCGCTTTAGTTGAGGTAGTGCTAACCATAATAAAGAAAGATGATGATCATCATCACCTTATCGGTTACCACTGAAATATAGATGTAATGTATTTCCAAATCTAAGCCCATCTTATGCGGAATGTTGCCTAATAGACTGCAACATGATAAAACCAATGGATAAAACAGGCACCTTCAGAATGCGTAAAAGACGCACCGGCCAAGGCAGGTCTAACTCACTGTGTGCCTTCTAATAACGGACAGGACAACTCTGTTGTATAATTAATATTATTTTTTTATTTTTCAAAAAGACAAGTGTCTAGCCTGTTGCCTTTACTTTTCGCAAACCTTGTGAGCGCGCGAACCCAAACGCTGTGACCTCGCGCCAAATGTTTTTATTGGTTTATTAAGTACAAACAGGCGAGTTATGAAAAATTGAGTGTGAGGGATAATTTGTTCACTTAACACAAAAAGATGAGGAATGAGATGGCTAACTGTAGTAGCGTATATAGTCCACTGTCTATAATAGCCTAATTTAGATATCACTTTTTTTTTTAACCGATTACCGACAACTTTGACCGGTTAACGTTGATACGGTCAACCACCGGTCAAACGGTCATCGGTTAACATCCCTATAATAAACAATATATAACTACAGCTTTCACTTTTGTTGATGAAGGGTGCAGCCATCTTGAATTCTGAGGTCTTGGTTGTAGAGGTTCCTCTAACTTTCGGAATCGGAACTCCAACTACAGAGGGGCGTTTCAGTTGAAATTTTCAACTAGGGACATGGAAATTCTGACTTCCAAGTTAAAATGGCACACAGCAAAAGTACACAACTGCCTGGTGCAAGAAGTTTGAACATTCACAATTGTGAATGGTCCAGCACTACAACATGAGCACCACAGCACTGCATTCACAGGAAGTATGAACCTGGCCTTAGTGATTTCATATAGACTCACATGAAAACCATATGGGTTCTTTATATTAGGTTTTGCAACTTAATGATATCAAGATACTGTTAGTTGATGCCCTAGAACACTATATGCATTTAATTGCTAAAACAATAAGGCTTAAAATATTTTCACAAAAGCATAAAAACACTAATGTCATAAATTACTGCTTGCTATTTAAACTAAGATTATTACATTAAAAAATAATTTCATCATTTAGTTTTTTTGTTAGAAACTGAGTGCTCATCAACAGATTCAAGTGTGGCTCTGCATTGCAGAGATCAAGATCACCGTTTTAAAACAAATTCTTTTAAAAAGTCAATGGAAAAAGAATGCGCTGTTTTGTATAAGTGGGATACTTGATCGATGCTATAGGGACACACAAGAAATGTTAAACTTAGAGAAACTAGAATTGCAAAATATCTGGTGACTCAATTTCTTCTCAGCAATTTCCTCAACAGACCTACTCCAGCATTAAGGATGCTTTAAAATATTTGCTCGTTTTTGGGAAAATACTATGAAATTCACGTCGGAGACTACTACATGTAATTACTCTCATTGGAAAATTGTAATTGCAGTACTTTTCCAATTTCCTAACCAACCGAGTCCTTTATTCGAAATAAACTTTGCAGGTATTTCACCAAAAATGTTGCCAATTAGTTGGTTATACCAGCTACATATAACCATAATTTTTAAACACCCTGGTGCTTTTGAAATGCATTCCATTTAACGTTTAATTCAAATTTCCATGGAAAAGGTCAGCCGAGGATTTTTACTTTCGAGAATCTTAATTTTCATGGCAGCAAACTGAATTAGTTCAGCGGATATTTTGATTTGACGTCTCGATGCAATTGTAAATAATGAGAAAGTAGAAATGGCAATGGTTATACGTTGTAGTTTTGAATTCCAAGGAGATATTTCAAAAGGTACATTTCATAACCAGGTTCGGTTACTAGAACAGCAGCATGCATGCATGTACAAGATCTCACTTTTTTCAAAGTTAACAAATCAGACTTAACCGTTGCATTGTCTGCACTGTACTGATCAAATTTCACCAGTACATAAAAATGACTAGTAAGAAAAGAATACCAACTAGAACTTAACGCCAACATCCTATGTGAAACAAGACAAAACTTGGCATATTGAAAAAAGATTACTCACCTTCATATCACGTGTTTTTCAACAATTATATGCTGTACTTTTTGTGCAGTGCGAAAAACGGGGAGAAGGGAAAGGGAGGGAGAGACTATTTGCATTCACATCTCCCTGTAGCTTGCTGCTCGCTAAACTACGTATACAAAGTGCGTAACATATACAGATAACTCAGTACTTATACGTTCTATTAATATATAAAAAATCATATACTGTCTTAAAAGAAAATTACACAGTAAAGTCAGTCACAAGCTACCTGGAAGAAAAAAAATACAACTACCAAACAAGCTTGTCAAAATACGTGGCACGTTAGCTGGACAAACATCTAATCTTGTGCGTTTAGTGCTCAAATCCCCGTTAGAAGAAAAACCAACAACAAGAAGAACACTTTTAAAATAATAATTCAGAGCATGGGGAAGCAGAAAATTCCCCAGGTCCGTGTTTCACATTAAGTGAAAAGTAGTTCCAAAACCAAGGCCCTCTTTCAGCAGCCTCTCCTGCACTATTTTCAAGCCGTTAACAAAACGCAATTTCCGTTGGGATTGCAAATCGGCTAGCGGCTAGTTCGTCCGCGCAAATAAGCAAAATGCCGCGCGTACAATAATTTCCTTATTTTCCTTTTCTCTCTCAGGTTATACGGTAGTGTTTTTTATTCTATGAGGGAAAAATACTTTGCTAACCATTTGGATCTGAAGAGTCTCTAAACCTCAGTATGCATTTATGTATTCGCATCCCTTCAGCTATTTCCGGACATTAGAATACTTCCGTATGGTACAGGTTCATGTGTCCCTATGGTCGTGTTTCCCGTCTTTAGAATAGTTCCGGGTGCTATTCTAGTTCCATCAAATTATGGCGTTCAACAAGCTTCTCTACGGAATGGGTAAACTACTGGACAGATTTATAAGACACAAAATAGAACTTTATTTTTGTAAAACTCAAGTAATTAAAGAATATAATGATATAAGATGACAGTTTTGTATAAGGAATAATTCATCTTTATTGCTACTTATAGTGAAAAAGCTCATATCCTAAAAATAAGGCACCAATTCTTTTTACAGCTGTCTATACAGAAACCTCTTATGTTTCGCTATTAATTCATTTTGCTCGCCATGCAGTTTGATCACAGTTTGTTGAAATTCCTGTCATACTGCACTGTTTGTAGATGTATTTTCTATTTATATTGCATTTTGTTTTCCGGTCTTATTTACAAATATCATCGTTAAACAGGAGTGAATTCTAGACAATTATTTTTAATTTTTAGAGTTTTTCTGGTACGTTAGCCAGACTAAGTATATTACGTGGACAATTATTATTGTGCATTCGTAGAGGAACAACATATCTAGATAAAATGACTACGTTTCAGGGACTTTTGAGGCCATTTTATTACATTCAAACTCCCCATCAGACCCGCAATCCTTTGACGCTGCCCCTCAAAATGGCGGATGCCCTTGAAGAGGCACGTTTCCAGCCGGAAATAGCATAATTACCGTATTTCCTGTGTGTGTGGCTGTATGTCTTGCGTTATTGCTAGAAACGTGCTGACAATGATGGTCATGTGAATGGTTCTGTTACAATATCCTTATTGTTATACAGAATAATTTATACCTGAATTGTAACATCGCAAACAGTCATCCGTCGAGTAACATACTTAAACTACACAATGATTCAAGGAGTGTTAACTGTGTGTCAGGTGTCAAACATTATAGTACCTTCACCCACCTCCGAAAACCTTCTATAGGTCAGGGTCGTGGGGGCGGTGACCTGGATAATATCCGAAAATGATAAATTTGTCAATTTGTCAGTAAATTACGTTATAAACAGTAAAGTACGTCATAAACATTTTACGAGTAATAAACTAAAAAATACGCGTCTTCATCCCGTGTTAACGTTTCTGTATCTTTATATGGATATTAAAGCTGAACGCTTCCCCGGCTACTTTCCAAATTGTATTCCTCACGAGTCCTTGGTTATATTAAGGTGCAACGGTTGTCGACATAATAGTGTAATGTTCACTGGGAATTGTATGAAATTTCCAGCTGCCAGCCGTGAGCCATCGCCAATGAAACATCACAGTACTCATTTATTTACTTACTGTACAATATGCAACATGAAATTGGCCTTGGACAAGGGCGTAACTTTGGCTGGAACATTAGGGGGGTTGAGGTCTCCACCCATTACGGGGGAAACATGATTACGAGGGGGGTTTGTATTAGCTGTTTTGATGTATTGGGTGGGGCTACAACCCCCCATCCCCCCCGTAATTTACGCCCATGGTCTTGGAATATATTATTTAATTACCAAGTTAAACATTAATTTATTGATGAGTTATTTCTCTTTATTTTAGTTTGACAGTATTTTGGCATGTATTCGCTTTATTTTTTTATATTTTACCAATAATTTATCATTTCAACATTTATCAGATCGCCCTTATCTAAGCGAGAAGTTTTTAACTGGAAAATGTGTAAATGACTGAAAAAGTTACCCGATTGGCGTCACTGCATTGCCATTGACGGGACTCGCACAAAGTCCGATTTGAGTAACCTGTCCAACAGCAATTACATATCTATTGAGTGTGGGAGACGACCAGAAATCCAAGAGGGTTATAGATGATCTTTTTGATTAGTTTGTGCCTACGCAAATGTAACTAAATTAAGTGTGACGTCATAGGGGACTATATAAAATTTTGTATATTGGTAGGTAAGTTTTTTTCCAGATTTACTTTGCTCATTTTCTATTCCAACGTTACAGAGGTAGCATCTATATTTTTCTGGAGTATACCCTTTAACATTGGAATTGAACAGCGATGCAATATACAGGTATTGCTTTCACATTTTAAATGCATCCGCTGACAGAAGTCTACTGTTAATAGCCCAATGAACTACGCAGAAGTTTTTTGAAAAACTGTCCAAGGTGCATCTAAGACATCCTATATGGAGAGAAAAAAAACAATTTATGCAGATGGAAAATAAAGCTCCTTTGGATGAAAATTTCCTCTGAACAAGATTTCTTCAAACTGCTGAGACTAATGGGATGAGTGGGCTCTGCTCTAAATAGGCAGTCAAAGTACCTACCCATGAAAAATCATGAATCTCCATCAGCACATAAAACATGGCTTTTCTAAATGTACAGCCTGTGTATGCTGAAAAGGGCTTTGTTGATCCATCGTAGAGTGTTTCATGGTTACCTTCTTATGTATGTTCCTAGGGCTAACCAATGAAAATCGGAGTATTACGACACTGTGGAAGAAATATAAAGGGGAATACAGGAAGTTGTAGGTGTTCTTGTAATGAACTGGTTATTTCTTTGCCGTTGGAGTGTTCAGTGTTACGTGGAACTTCACTTTTGGGAAGGCCTTATACAGTACTGTATGTGATGTCATGTTGATTTAAGTGCCTTTGAGAAAATTATAATAGTTAATAATCTCTGCTTCTGAGTTTGGAATGGAGTTGATTACAACCCAAAACAATAATAATAATAATAATAATAATAATAATAATAATAATAATAATTATTATTATTATTATTATTATTATTATTATTATTATTATTATTATTATCCTAAGAAAAACAATAATGGCCCATAGCACTATGTGCTTTGGACCCTTAAAAAATGTAGGTTTCTTCAATATATCTTATTGGGAGAACTAACTTACTGATGATCTTTGACTGTGATGACAATTTGCATCTTGCTTTTAGTAAAATAGCTTATTTTTCTCTGTGTTCTATAATGTTTGCATGCCCAGGTGCTTGGCAGCTAGCTAACCATGAACCCCCAGAGGCATTTTTTCTCCCTTTGAGGGGTAGTGTGTGGCTTAGCATGTTATGTTCCTATGATCATAAGGTCACCAGTTCCAATCATAGGACTGGCAGATTAATACCACATTTGGGCCCCTGAGCAAGGCCCTTAACCCCCAATTGCTCAAGGGGTGATACACAGGCTGACCCTGTGCTGTGATCCCCAAGATTGCTTTTACCAGTCTATGTGTCTCATGGAGAGCAAAATGGGGCAGCCAAAAAGAGAATTCCCCCATGGGAATGAATAAAAGTATCTCTATTTTGGTTCTTCTTCTCTCTTGTTTTTTGCATTCATTCTTTCCCTCTTCATAATTAAGTACATATGTTAAATTCTTAAGAATAGGTTAAGTATAGGTTTCCCTATAATTACTGTAGTATTGATGCAATCTATCATTTTAAAGTGCTCGTTTCATTAAAAAAACATGACTTGAGTTGTACTTTTTTATTAACTTAATTTTTTTCACAAATGTGAGATTTTCTCATAGTAATCAAGGAAGAGTTGCATGCATGGAAAATAAGGATTTTCACTTAATCTTCTGGACAAGAATGTTGGGTTGCCTGTTGGTAAATCAATTACTGTACTGTCTCCCGTTGTGTTTCCCTAAAGCTAGGAATAAAACCAACAACAAATACTCTTCTCTAGAAAATGAATCATTTGACAGATCCTCCTGCCCCCCCTTCCAGCTCAATCCACAAACACATGCGCTCGCACACACTCTAACGCACTCACACATTTTCAAATAGTACATTTACAAGTGCACAGCACAGCTACAATTTAACTAAATTACAAAGCACTATTACAAACCATTTACTCAAAGTTTAAATAGAGTGAAAACATCTTGGAATCTATTAATTCAACTTTAAGTAACATTATAAAATGATTAAAACCATATCTGAATGTATTTGCAATAATTAAAAAAATAACTGATAATTAAAAAAAATACTGAAGGTTTTTTGATTGTATCTCATTCTCCCTCTCTTTCTCACATGCACACACACAATTAAACATGTTAGCTTCATGACCTTATCCTTCAGTGTAATATCCACATTCTTTTCTTGCTCTTTCTTTCAGTTTGTACATTGCTTCCAGTAACATAATGATTTAAAATTAAAAATTCAAAAGTTCAGACACATTAAAAACCCACAAAGGAGAATGCAAAGAACAATAATAACAATCAGCAATCAAGAAGTATGAAAGTATTGATTAAATACTATAATGACAGATGTACCACAGAGTGAATAAACATTGTCTGACTGAACACTCAGTTCATATAATGTTGAATAGTTATGTTCCTTCAAATGTAGGAAAGTGGAAAAACCTACAGACACTGCTAATGTAAACACACTGTAACCCAATTTTATCCCCTTCAGCCAATCACAAACGAGATGTGAGGAAAGTATTCAATCAAATCAACAGCTAGACAGATTTAATTAACACATGGCCTCATACCATAAAATGAAATACTTTCAAATGATTTAGCAGAATATAATTCACAAAACATACCATGCTGACATTGGTTTTGTAAATGTTATTGGATTTGTGTCATGCTACAGGTTTTCTGCAGCACGTCACACTAGATAGTAGAAGCCTTGTGTTTCATACATTTTCTAACTTTTACACCTAGATTCATTACTGTGTTTTATATGCTAAACATTGCACATTGACTCAAAATTATTCTAAGCTTTAAATAGATTACAGATTAGAATACAGATTTTAGATACAGAAACAATTTCTAAAATAGCCCTTAATGTAATTGTCCATAATATCATTTTTTCAAATATATTAAATTAATGAAATGAGTTAGAGCTAACAACTGCAGTTCATAAAAATCATAAATGCAGATAATAGTTCTGACCATTTTGCTCAAAATGTAATCAGACCTAAATGACATGCAGCCCAACACAACTTGTGAGGCTGACTTGTTAGTATCAGATACATACAATACAAATATTGCTGAAAACTGACACAAACGAATCAATGTGCCTTTATTACACAACACCAAAAAAATATTTGTCAAATGATTTTTTTTTCTCAAGTGCTGATTGTCAGGAGAGCTTTCATTTCACGTTGATTCATGGTCAGTAGTGATAAGCTGAATCTCCTGCTTCTCCATGATTACAGTTTACATATTGCAGCCGTGGCAAATATGACTGGACAAAACAGCACGCTACATTTGACACACTTCCTGATAATGACATGGAGGAATTGCCTCTCACCAGTGTGCAAATGGATTGTAAGCATTCCCTACCTGCCATTGCAGTCTATGCTTCCGAGCACCAAAGATCATTTACAGATTAGAATAGTGGAACCAAATACTGACTGTTTTTTACCCAGAATATAAGACTCAGCAGTGCCATGGACAGTAAAGTTGCTCTCTGTGAGCAATGCTTAAGTCCCATTACTCAGTCTTCTTGCTCATGCCGGAACTATTTTGTTTGCTAGCTGTTAGTGGTGGCTAAGTAGCCTTGTAAAATCACTCTTCTTTTGTGAAAGTTGCTTTGGTTTGTAATGGTTGACCAGTGTGTAAGTGGCTCCATTACACTGATAAATAGCCCATGTACTGGTGGGCATGCCAGGGAGTGTGTCAACAGAATAATGAAGTGGTTCACTACAAACTGGCCAAATTTGGGAGAAAATCAAGGAAATTTTCTTAAGTATTCTTATAAGTATTCTTATAAGTCATTCTATGTTTGAACAGGCAGATATATTTTACTGTCATTGCAAACATACAATCCAGTAAACGCAGCTTTTAATAACCATTATAGCATTATGATATAACTATGTTCCTCTTTTGTCCAGTCATTCCATCACAGGAGAACATGTGACTTCACAGGGGAAGCAGTGTGCGCCCCCCTATGTGTGTTATGGACCAACACGCACAGCCATAGCAGAAGCGAATGCATGGAGACTTAACAGAGGAAATCTACTTGCCCACTTTTGTAAAGGCTACTCTGTGCCCACCCTCTTTCCTTCAAAATATGGCTGAAATTTTTTTGTTTGTTTTTTGTTTTTTTGAAAATTATCACTGTAAAGTGTATTGAAGTTCAAATCACTGCCTCTCCTGTTCCGAAGTAACTTCCTATTTGTTTATCGTCTTTATCTTTGTCTTTTCTGTTTTGACGCTCAATTGCAGGAAACCTTGATTTAAAAATTGACCTGACATTTCAAGAGTTTGAAAAAGTATTTTTTATAACACTTCCTGTCTTTATAATAGCCATCCTTAAAACCCTATATGCTGCACTTAGCTGCCAGTCTTCCTGTTCCCATTTCCTCTGTCCATCACCTGCTCCTTTCTCACATGAACACCAAAGTCTATCCCCAGCCTGTCCTGCTCCTCGTCGCCTTTTCCCCTACACTGTCACTTCATTCTTGCTCCCTGTCCTCAAGCCCTGATTCCCAGTTGCCGCTACACCCACACCCCCCCCACCAGGAATAAAGTGTAACTGCTCGATGGTGTTCTGCCTCTTGGCTGCAAAAGCTAATCTTCTGGCATTGTGGCCCCCTAGTGTTCCTGTGCCCCCTCCAGGTAACTCCCCCCAGCCCACGGCCCCTCCCGTGTGGGTAGGCATTGGTGCGCTGCGCTCCTGCTCCCTGCCGGAGGTGGGGTGGGAGTTCATTTTGATCATGTGATGTCGGTCAAGCGAGGGGGTAGCACAAACATTTTGTTGGGATTGCGCTTTCTGGCTGGGGGTAAGCCGTGGCAGCGTGGGGACCATCCCCCCAAACTCTCCAGTACCCACTCCTCCACTAACTCTTTCCCCCAACTGATCAGGGGACACAAGGAGCCTTTCGTGTGACTTCCGGAGGGTTTGTGAGTTCGAGCTTTTTGCTGCTGCCACAGCTTTATAATACTGGTGCTGTTGGTTTTTAGTTAGTCTGGACAATGTAGTATTGCCATCTCCCAGATTAAGCAGCTGGTCCTGAGACATCACTCTTCGCGGAGGCTTGGACAGTGTGTCAAAGTTGGGGTTGTACTGTGACTGAGGCGGCTGTAAAGGATAAGGGTTTGGTGTTGGAGATGGCCCCGGTGGCACGTGAATTCTCGGGCGTGACGTGTGCAGAGGGAGCGTGCCCCTGGCCCCCAGTGTATAGTCCCCACCCCAGTGGAGGTGGTGCTGAGATGAGTGAAAGGAAGGAGGAGCATTGTTTGGCCGCCGTTTGGTGGTATAATATCCAGAGTAGTCATCCAGATCCTTTTCTGTTTTCATTTTGGAAAAAGAGAAGCAATTCAAGGTGAGAAACATTTTCCAGAAGTAGGACATCATCTGCATCTCGTTCTGACATATTCATGACATATTCATATTCACTACAACTCTTACCAGGAAGTTCTACATATTTCCCAAATCAACTCAAATATCTCCTGGAGACCCAATCCATTTTCCAGGATCACTTACCCAGCCTCTTCAGCGAGCTGTACCTATTCATCTCAGATTTGGTGCTTGTCTCATAGGATGGGGGCAGCTGGGCCAGGTTGTGAAAAGAGTGCGAGAGAGAGGGGTGGGGGGCAGAGGCATTGCTGTGTTTGCTGGAGAGCAGTGTTCCAGTGGAGGCAAGCGTGGTGTTGTTCATATGCGGTGGGCGCTCTGCGAAAACAGGAAATATCTATTTAATAATCAGAATGTAACCCATAGTCAAAATATGAACATGATCCACAGAAAGTTTGTGGTCTATAAAGAATGTATCCTGGTGAAATGTCTGAGTTATCACGCATGATCTGGAGGTGTTTAGGTACAGCCTCCTATCAGGCTGATAGTTTGGAAATAAAATACAGAGTTTGGTGTATAATAGTTCTGACATTTTCCTTTGTGAACAAAAATTTTTACTGATTGCTTTCAAGATTTTTTTCTGTCTATCTAAAATCATGTGACCTTTTTAATAGTAAAATTTCATCACATCTTCATAACTTTCTTTTAGTGAGCATGATATTATGGCACTCGGATTGTGGCAGTTAACGATGTAGGAAAGCAGGACAATAAAATGATATAAAATGTGACCTAACTGGAAGTTAATAAGTGCAAAAACGGGAAGTTCACATTAAGTGTACTAACTTGTTTTGAATGCTTTAAATACCATCTTTAATCAACCTTTGCTAAAAATAATCTCAAACATAAGTAAGACCCGTTAGAATCTTATAGACCTGAATCATATCCCCCCTTAGTCTCCTTTGCTCAAGGCTGAACAGATTCAGGTTAGCGGAACTGAATCTGTTCAGCCTTAAGCAAAGGAGACTAAGGGGGGATATGATTCAGGTCTATAAGATTCTAACGGGTCTGGATGCTGTTCAGCCAAATGACTATTTCAATATTAGTCTAAATACTAGAACTCGTGGCCATAAGTGGAAATTAGCGGGAGAATATTTTAAAACAAATTTGAGGAAGCACTTCTTTACACAGCGTGTAGTTAGAGTATGGAATAGTCTTCCTGCTAGTGTAGCGGAAGCTAAAACCATGGGTTCCTTTAAATCAGAGCTAGATAAGATTTTAACAACTCTGAGCTATTAGTTAAGTTCTCCCCAAACGAGCTTGATGGGCCGAATGGCCTCCTCTCGTTTGTAAATTTCTTATGTTCTTATGTTCTAAGATTTACTATTTTAACTCATGAAATGATGGGAACTAATTTGTTAAACTTTGTTAAACTTGACTGAAGTGCAATAAATATCTAGCAGTTGAACTTTGCATTACAGATACCCCTCAAGGTTACAGTTAGCCGTGATGCAATGACACATGCAGGTGAGCTTTTCAAGCAAATAAACCATTGCCTGAAAAGTAAGGATTGTCAAGGTCAAATCAGCCCCAAATAAATATCAGTGAATCAGAAAGCCACTACTTTAACCTTTACTAACATCCAGTCCTGTAGAACTGGCATCTGTCATGATGATACCTGGGTCTGACTTAAGTTCTTTCAGCTAAATTCATGAATTGAAAACTTTCCTTCATGAATCAATGCCTGTGTCTGTAAGCCAGTAAATATGTTTTACAGTTTCAAAGTTTTGTGCTTCAGTAAAAACTACTCCTGAGCTGAGGCAATGACCATCTTCTCCAGAGCGGTCCTAGATGTTATCTCACATTCTGCAGGATTCGACCAGAGGACAAGGCCCAAGACCAGACAAAAGCAATACCTAGAATAGTCATATTAATTGAATAATTCTAATTCCTTGCAGTATGAATTGCCAAGAGTCTGTGCCATATGATTAGCTGTCATATGAAATTATGATTAAAACTAGAGAAAAGTCCAAAAGAAAAGGACTGTTTGACTGTAATCACATTTAAGACAAAGACTTGTCATAACAGCCACTACAGTGTGGCCCAAAAAGAGATGCATGTCCAGCATTCATTTGTGAACAAAGTTTTTCAGAATTACATTTTTTTGTTATTAGTTTGACGTGGTAGTCAACCTGAACTGTCACAGAATTGTTTATGTCTATAAAGGGAAAGTTGAAGTGAAAGGTACAGCAGAGTCTGTAGCCATAGCTATTATTAAAATGATGTTTAAAATGTGATTAAAAAAAAAGTTCAGTTAAAATCAATTTTAAATTTGTATGAATTATAAAGTTCTTTCTATTTGCACACATGCTTCCAGGGTAATTCTTTCTTCACTTTGTTTTAGTATTGTAATTTAGGTCTATTGTATCTCTAGATTTGTAATCTCTATTACAAATCTGTTCTCTGAACAGAAACAATAGATTTATCTTTTACCCAGTTTGGAAAACTTGTAAGGTATAAAGTGATTAATGAAGTTTTGCAAATATTATCCTCCTCCAATTTGAATAATAAACACTGTGCTACTTTTGCAAAAAGAAAAAAAAAACAGATAAATTACAGGTTAATGGAAGTATTACAATACAGTACAAATACTTTGGATAGTGTCTGTGAAAAGTAGTACAGTATAAATAATGTCATCTTTAGTCTGACATGCATTTGATCAGCACATAAATTCCACTAAAACTGAAAGCAAACCTGATATAATAAGTAGCTTATGTATTATATAAACTACGTATAATGCTACAGAAACTGTATTAAACTTGGTTAAAATGCCACGCAGAAGCGCAACATAGCTTGATACTTAGGACCTGTGTGTCATAGACAATTGCACCACACGCACACTGCCAGCCATTTCAGCGCAAAGACAAACAAATTCAATTCTACAGGCATACTATCTGCATGGATTTCCTTACCGATTGTAGCATTGTGTTTGGGACTGGAATCAGACAGGTAGATGAAATTGTGGTGCAAATTCCCAACTGCAAGACAGAGCATAGCTGTCATGTGTTGTCATCTCCTGTGAGTTTTTGTGGGTGCCTGAGTATTAGCTTCCTGGAGTACATGAAGCTCTGTAATGGTATATATGGTATAAACATGAACTGTTTATCTCCTTTGTTCTGTCCTCTTTCCAATCTCCTTTTACATCGACCTGCTTTTAATCTCTCTCTTTGAGATATATATGTGATCATCCAACGTTCCATCACGTCCACCATGCTTAACTGTCACTCACTTCGGTTCTCTTTGCCCTGAGGTACAGGTGTATACAGGTTTTTGGGGGGTCGTCCCAGGGTCCCCTCGTTCCCCCCAGGACCTAGAGCAACACTGTTGTTCCGCTCTGCTTGCTGTACTGGACTAGACTGGTGACGCAAGATGTCTACCAGAGCCCTGAGGGAGACATGAAAAAGAGGGAAAAGAAACATAACATCACAACGTAACTCTGTGCAGGTGTGTGTGTAACCCGGGGATGCCAGACCAGTAGGGGAGCACTAGGAGGGTTGCAATAGTAATGCATGCCATCTTGGTGCATTGGTAATGGAGTAATTATAATAATAATAGATACTTTATTGATCCCCGTGGGGAATTTCTCTTTTATGCCTCCCCCAACTTGCTCTCTGTAGGTGAGAACAAGCTGACTGTGAAGGGCAGCCACATATAGCAGCACCCAGGGAGCTATGGGTTAAGGGCCTTGCTGAAGGAGCCTCAGATATACAGTATATGTATGTATATGCATATATAGCATATATGTATGTATGTATGTATGTGTGCTTGTGTGTGTGTTTATCTATGCAGACAGTGGCCTGCAAAAGTATTCAACCCCCTTGAAAGTCATGACAATTGTATGAAATATATATACACAGTTTTCTCAAACCATATTTATTTTGGAAATTCTTTTGCTCCAGTATATTTTTAAATGGCAGAATAGGTCAGTGCTTTGGAAGCTCCAGGTTTACATAAATGACAAATTAATCACAAATGACACAAAGGTGACAGTTAATAGACCATAATTAAACATAATTAGGTACTACTTAGTCCTGATGTTTCTCTCTGGATATAAAAGTAGCCTTTGGAAGGGCCATTGTTTTTGTTGGACGATCACTGCAAAAATTAAGACAAAGGAACATTCTGCTGATATCAGATAAACAATATCATTGAAATGCACAAGGCAGGAAATGACTACAAAAATATTGAGGAGTTTGGATGCCCCATTAAGCACTGTTGAATCCATCATCTGCAAGTGGAAGGTTCATCACAGCACTCAGTTACTAGAACGGGCCATCCCTCAAAACCAAGCATAAGACCAAGATGTCGACTGGTGAGAGAGGCTACTAAAAATCCAACTTTCACTCTCAGAAGGCTGCAGTGCTCATTGGCTGAAACTGGAGTGCTCCATGAAACAGGCCACAATGGGAGGGTAGCCAGAAGCCATTCTTTAAGAATATCCACATAAACGCACATATGGCATTTACTACAAAGCATGAGAAAGACCCAGTTTTTGGCCAACTTCAAAGATGTGTGGTGTAAAACTAACACGGCCCATGCCTCAAGAAACACCATACCTACAGTGAAATATGGTGGCAGTATCATGCTATGGGGATACTGTGCTGGGACTGGGAATCTTGTCAGAGTTGAAGGGACAATGGTTGGACACAAATACCAGACAATATTGCAAGAGAACTTGTTGCAGTCCAGAAGATTCTTTTTTCAACTTGAAAATGACCCTAAGCATAAGGCCAAAGTGACACTGGGATGGCTCAAAAACAAAAAGGTGAATGTTCTAAAATTATGATGACCTTCGAGGGGGTTTGCAAACTACTGTATATTGTTTATCGTTATTTGCGTCATGTACTGGTAAACAGTTATGTTGTTCTGTGTTGTAACGTTAACATTACAGGCTTGTGTCAATTGTTGTTATTACAACAAATCTGATCGCACATAAATGAATGTGTTGTAAAGGTAAACTGCTGATTGATTTATTTTATCCTAGTATGTGCTGCTTTCATTTTGCTGAAGAGACTGTCTTGTTTCTTTTTGCATTCCTCTCTTGATGCCTGTGATGATGTCAGACTCTTTAAATTGCTCTGTCCCAAGTTCATTATTGGTGCCCAGTCAGTGTTGCCTCTGTCATACATAGTGGATGGTTTGCCTAACGTGAAAGGATAAGAATGGCCTTTAGGACATGCTGTTTTTGTTTTGTTTTGTTTTAAAACCAAAGTTGTTTATGTCAGCTTACTTGTTCTAATTTAAATGGCAAATTGCTTGTATTCACATTTGGTTACATCAGGCACCACAACCATAAACAGAATGGGGATCATGAAATGCAGTAGCGTTAGCATGCTAACAAATGTAAGCCAATGTTTATCAACTAATGAATCCCAGTACTGTTATCTATGGAAATGAACACAGTAATATGGAGGGTGTTTAGTGACAATAGTCAATAAATTAATATGTCATTTAAATTGTCATTTAAATATTTTAAAAGCAAATTAATTGTTATTTAAATTGTTATATTGTTGTTTAAATTACAATTTAAATTATACCAATAATCATTAAAATTCTGTCAAAGTCACTCACCACACTCAGTGGGCAGACTTTAAACAAAACTTAATCTAAATGGTTACATTGCAAACTAAGTCACAACAGATCGATCTTGCCTAGTCGATTTAATTCCCATTTATGACAGCATTTGTCTGTTCTGTTATGGTGCTGTATAATATCCTAACTTCCCAAAATCGTCAGTAAGCTCTCCTAGGATAACAGATAAGCTGTCCTAACTTTCACTGACCACCGCGTAGTGTGACATATAGTTAAACTTATTTAATCCGTATGACTGCTCTTTTATTGCTTTTGCACAACCAATAAAATACTATTAAGTTTTTTAATAATCTTTGGAATCATAAAGGATCCTTTATCTTTGTCACGAACACTGTTGTTGTTGCAATTGACAACTGGGGGCCTGCATCACGGAGCAGGGGGGTATTCCAAGAAAGTAGCTAAAGAAACCCAGACTTTCCCGAAAAAGTCAGACTCAAACTAACGCCATCTCTAAATTTAGTCTCATGTCTTTCCACTAACACAGTAGACTGTGACTAAACAAAATAATATCTTCCTGTTCATATTATTTTAACAGATTTCTTTTTTCAATTTCAGTCATTGCATTTCATGCTTGACCTTTGTAATATTGGTACGCTTTTATTTTAATTATTTTAGAATGAATTGGAATGCTGCGACGTGATTTTTATAGGCTTTATTATATTTATTACACGACAAGAGGAGTGAGAGCGGAACGGAATGAACTTTTGGGAATCTGTTCCCACACGTCGGACGTTCTTTGAGACAACGCTTAACTAAGCAATACAGTTAACCTGGTCCGGAGCAGACTTGTTCACTCACCTAAGTTACCATGGTAGCTCAGCGGGGATTCATTTAATACATGTTGATGGAACGGAACTCCCACTTAAATGAGCCAGACTTATTGAAATAAGTCAGACTTTCCCTTAATCCTGCTTTGTGGAATACCCTCCAACCCTGATGAACGCGACAAATCAGCATAGACTGTATACACACAGAAGGGTACTTTTTGGTCTAGTTCACACTTGGTTTTAAAATGCATCTTGGGTGGGGTACCCAGCTAATTTTGTCATAAGTATTTATGCCAATACAGTGCCTTTGCTTCACTTTTAGCTCAGAGAAGAATTTTGTTAAATCGAAAGTTGGAAAACCCGCTGTCACGTCCCGACCACGCCCCCGATGGATGGAGTGCACTCCCTAATCTGCAGAATCTTGTCCACCTGTACCTGTGGCTTTAAAAGGAGTCACCTCGCTCTCCTCGGCGTGAGGTATTGTTGATTTCCATGCGACTTACTGAGCGTTTCTCTCTTTGTCTTCTCTGCAGCCCTAGCCCAGTCCTCCCGTATTGGTCCCGTTACTCCCCGCTTCCCCGACTCCCACCTGTGTCCGCCCGTCCCATGTCCTGTGTACCCCCTCGGCTTGACTTCACCGGCTTCTCCGACCCCTTGCTCCGTGCCCCGATTACGTCTTCAGATCGCCCCCTCCGATAATAAAAGTTCTTCCACGGAAGTCTCATTCTTCCATGTGCTATGTGCCCGGTAACACCCGCCTAAGGCCTCCCACTGGTTCAAGGACTCATTACTTTTTCTCAAACTGGGAAACTTAGGAAGTTCCCAAAAAAGTATTTCAATATACCATCCAAGTCTAGACTAATAACTTTAAAACTGTTGCACTGTTGCAATACATTTGGTTTCTCTGATCTGGTGGAATAACCACTGTACGCATGCACTGACTGCAACGATCTGCATCAAAGAAATGTAGTAGGAACACAAGCTGCCATGCTCACGATCGTCCCCAGCCTGAAATCGCAAGAGGAAATATTAATTCACCTTTACATTACAAAAGATTTGTGGTCAAATGCATCCCAGACCACCTCTGCAACTGGTTTGAATGAATAGATCACAATGTGTGTTGGTGGTCATTTACACTTGTATTTAGTGCTGTTCAACTGTGATCTGATTAAGCAAGCCGCATTTTACAACCAAGTGCAAGCAGGGTCTAAAAGTACCTCTCCTGAGACTTTAATGGGCACATCCATTATGGCCAGATCTAGAGATGAAATGGCATGAAAATCACAATTATAGTGACCAAAATTATCACAGTTATCAGTATTATTGCGGTATTGTTAAAATTTGCTGAAATGTTCAAAATGTACTAATACACAAACTGAAATTATTTCACCTAGTTTTATCTTGAACACCATAAATAAAATTAGCAGCAGTATGCACTTTTTGTTTGCATGAACATTAAAATAATAACATAGCCAATACCTTATGTAAACACATGAAAACCATATCAAATGCACATTGACATTAAATGCCTGTGGAGAGCTGTCACTCCCAAAGGTCACTGCCTTCCACCATGTTCTGACATGAAACAAATGCATGTTGCATGCTGCGCCTGGGCACCTACATATGGAAGACTGTTGCTAACTTTGGTTGATGCTGAACAGCATTAAATGTGAGCTTTTTAAAGCATAGTAATCAGCCATGGTTGTAATGATAATTAAAATTTGAAATAATATTACTAACAATCTGAAATTTCACCGTGGTTGACTGTGAAACAGATAAGCATTTCATCCCTAGCCACATCTTCCCACTCTTAGATATGCATTGTAACTGCTTGATTGTCATTTAGTAATCACTATATACAATTAATTTTGCCATTATATAAGCTTTTAAATTATTCTTCTAATTATTAGTATAACATAGCTTTGTGGTAGCTTAACAATAGGAAAAAGCAATATAAACCAGAAACAATTTCATACTAGTAAAGAGCCATAAAGAACATAAAGCCATAAAGAACTCTCTTTGTTGCTTATTAGTTCTCACCTTGGCACGTTTATATCCCTGTGCCTGGGCCGACGGGACACCTTGTGGAAGGCCACCTTAATGCCCACCGCCACCACCACCGTGAAGGAAATCACACCTCCTATGACGTACATGGTGTTGTTGTTCTGCTGCTGGAGTGGATCAAAGTTTGGGTCAGATCGTTGGCCTGGTGCTGGGGTTGCAGGTGGTTGTGTGTTGGCCCACACAGGAGAGTCGTAGTTCTTGCAGGACTCCTGGTCCAAGCGGCTGCTCTGGTGCTCACAGCAGAAGCGGTAGTGGCAGGTCCCACAGCAATATATGTATGTGCCTTTGGTGCAATTGAAGGTCAGATCATATTGGCCCATCACATCATAGTAACCTTTGCAAACGTCCACATCCACAAGTCCTTTTTTTGGTGGAGCCACCTGGGCAGCCCCAAGTGGCGGCTTTAGAGCATCAGCTGTCATGTTCCTGGGGAGCATGATTTGCGGCAAAGGTTTTGGTGGAATCTCAGATATTTTCATGGCCAGCTCCGAATTGCCAGCAGACTTCATTGTTTGCTTGTTACCATGGCTGGTAAAAAGTACAAAAGTTGCACTGCTTGGACTCCCATTTGCTGCCTGATGCTCAGTGGAGCTCGTCACCATAGCAATGACAGGAGAAAACATCAAAAAAAGAACAAAAGAACACATCCTGTGACAGGCAATTGATTTCATTTTTGTAAATCAAAGTTCAAGGTGTCCAGTGTTCTAGATGTTGACTTTATGCTGTGCAGCTCTCTCCACTCAGTCTGTTAGCTATACCATCACCTGCAAAAAGAGACTGAAGAAACATCAGCCCACACTGTAAAGTGCTGAGAAAACACTTATCTAATAAACAGGGAAATGTGGGAGTGCATGTAAACATCAAGTGGAAGGGCTGGGATCTGAGAACTGCTGTTTTGTCCCAAGCCCTATACTTTTTGATAACTTCTTATTCATTGTGCTCAGCTGTTTTTTTACCTAATGATCCAGGCAGTGTGCTCAGAATCTCCAAGGTCTGAAATTTTTGAATGGTACACAGAAACAACACAACTACATCTCATGAAATTGTAGCACTATTCAGATTTTATGAGGCATATGTCCTTGTCCTTTTCAGCTACAAGCAGTAGGTGATCTATAACAGTAAAGTGTTTTTCTTCAGTTTATTTGTTTGTTTATTCATTCATTCCTTTGTTTGTTTACATTCAGTGTGGATCTGTTAATATAAGTATACTGTGTAAACATTTGGTTACGTAGATTTAAACCTACATTTTCACATTATAAAGCTGTATGAGGCAACGCAACTTTAAAATGACTCTACCGATTTAGAAAATGATATGTCTGACAAATCTGGCTTTTAGTCAATATTGATCAATAAGCATGAGAAAATTGAAACCGCATGAACCTTTACAAATAAGCAATGAAGAAACTAATACTTTACCTCCTGGGACTACTCTTGCTCAGCTCCACAAAAACGACACAAAAATCCATCAAAAGATCTAAGAAAAAGCCTTTTTAAAAACTTTGTACTTTCAGCTGTAAACTTGGTCTTATCTCTGTCTGTTTTTTATTTGGCAGTAATGTCTTTTATTTTTGGCACTTAAATGTTCTTTAGCAATTTGACCTTCTGCAAAATCACACTAAAATAGAAAAATAGTACTTTCTTATGAGGTGTAAACAATTTATTGGCAGTTGCAGGAGTCACTTTTTTTTGTAAACTTTGAAGATGGTTATGGCACTTTAACTGTAAGTGTTGCTAAGCAGTAAAATATGAAATGTAAGTAACTGTTTAATAACGATGGCTTTCTATACAGCTACCTTTTCTTTACTGGCCAGTGTTTCTCTTTAAGAAATTCAGAGGGAACCTGTTTAGTAAGTACAGGTAACTATGGCAACCCAGCATGGTGGGCTTCATCATCACATCGAGTGCTAGGGTACAGCAGCAGGGAATATTATGGAATTCAAGTCACCTTAAGTATTTAAAGTTCAGTGATAACTCCTTTATGAAAAATGCCTGCTCCTTTGCTTTCTCACAGATTTCAGTTTCTCCTGATTAAAATAAAGTTAAAAATGGAAAATGCAAAATGAGGTATAGTTGTCCAGGATACCAGAATACAGTAAAATTCCAGTTGCTTCCAAGCAAAAAATAATTAATGAATTGATTATATTTTTTTATGAAACAAGCCTGATAACAAATCCTGAAATTAAATGTTTGCAGAAGAATGTTTCTTTGTCGGGCACATCTCTCCTTTCAGTTCTTTCCATTTTTATCCACTCAGTCACTCAGATGAAAAAAGTAAGTCCTTGGTCCTAGGAAACAAAAATTAAAAACATTACAAGAAATTACTCAAAATGCAGCTTAGAAATTTTGTACACATTCCAAGTACAGTATTTGTTTTATTATTTCAATGATATATTGTAAGGTGTAAGCAATACAGAAAGTATGAGTTTGATATTTATTGTCTGATTTATATTTATGACATACATCAGAGCAGGGGTATCAGAAGCATTTTGAATGTGGGGGGGACACACTGGCATAAAACTAATATTTTATGTTAAATGTGGGGGGGGGGGGGGTCCAAATGAATAATTATGAAATGTTTAATGTAGATTTAATGGCGATGACGCCCATGCATCAGAGAATTAATGAAATAATATTTATCTTGCATATAAATAATAGGATACGGATATTACAACTAAGAAGCTGACTTAAACATGTTTTGCTGAGACATACGTTTAGTATTTTTGAACTTAACCTGGTCACTGAACTGAACAGTATTTTACTTCTTCACAGTTATAGTGAGGTTTGCCAGACAATGACAGATATTTCTCTTCATGCTGTGTCTCAGTTTCTGCATTCAAAATAGCACCAAGTTCATTTAAGACTGTGTACTCTTTCAGTCCTTAATCCATCAGGCATTTCTTCATTTGATGCTATGGATAGACTCTAATGAAATCACTTGGAAGAAGCACACATTATTTTATTATTTTATCTCTATTCCAAAGCTAACTCATAAAGTCTAACTCTCAAAAAGTCCTTACTGGACCCCCCTGGCTTAATTTTTATAGTAATGGAATGCTGCTATCTTTATTCGGACATGACAACCACTGGACACACTTGTCCCTGAGACCTTGCTGCACTATTTCAGTCTTCTTGCTATACTTCTCACACGTATGGGACATAGTAATCAACAGAGGGTTATGAACTTCCTCCACCATCTGTTTCTACACAAAGTGCAGCTATGGAAGAGGTACTGCAGCATGTTCTTTGTGGCAGGAATACATGCATTTGGATTGCTATGCATTATAACAGATTACTCACTTAGCTTGCCTTAAGCATTGAAATTCTGGTGCCAAGTGTACATCATGCTTGTCCTCATTCTTGCTGGACTACCGTCTGTTGTATTTGTAGGTGTCGACTTAAAGCTAATAACATAAAACCAGGGTTCAACTTGCTTGAGCGCCTATTTTGCTAGTGTCACATCTTGTTAAGCTGTGTCATTTGGATCCAGAGTACTTCTGATTAGATTTAATTTAATAGTTTATTCATAGGTAGTGGCTCAGAGCTTCTGTGTGCTGGTCAGGATTGAGCCTTCATCACTTCTGACGTGACGGAAGGTCAGATGCCGTCACTGGTGATACCAGGCATCCATATGAAAGTGTTTATTACGTTCTGCACTTGGCAAGGCTCTAAAGGCATCTAGGGTGAATCATTTCCACTAAGTCTGGCCTCACACTGAGAGGAGTGACAGGTTTCCATGTTATAATGAGTCCTTCTCGTTTATTCTGGAGCTCTCATTGTGAGAAGTATGACTTTGCCAGTAGAGATGTGGCCAGATTTTCTATGCTGTACTTCAAGGTTTTTCAGTTCAGGTCCTGCAGACCCACTGTTTTTGCTGCATGCATTTTAGGTGGGACA
>NW_027326204.1:0-39012 GCF_048594095.1 Paramormyrops kingsleyae | reverse complement strand
AATCTGGGCTTATTCTATATTGATTGACTATACCAGTGTGTGTGTTCTTGTGCGTCGGGCTTGCTGGGACCAGTGTTATTACAGTAAAATAAAACCAAAACTAATTTTTAGATCTGTTAACAAATAAAATTGAAAACTATATTTACCAAAAAAAAAAAAAAACACGGCCTTTAAATCAACAAAAAGTACCGCCACCTTACCAACATCTTTTTATCTAGTTTAACCATAATATCTCCTCTTTTAAAATATGTTGTAGCTGCTAAGCTGTCCCTTTCTTCATCACGATATTAGGACTTATTGCTTCCATGATTTACCAAAATAGTAATGTGGTGCTCTGCTAACCGAATTTAATAAGCATAAAGATTTATACATAGGGTGTACACCAAATTTATACATAGGGTGTACAGGAGATGTAGTTAACCAAGCTACTAACATTAGTGTGAATTAGGGCTGGAATGATTATTTGATGTAATTGACGATGTCGATTATAAAAATACATCGACGTGGAATTTTAGTGTTGACACGTTGTGTAAAACTACGTAAATGTTTTGTGACTGAAATGCGAAAGTGATAAGCTAAACGTATTGTAAGGGAAGGTACTTTATCCCCTTGGGAGCACATAAACGCTGTCCGTTTAAGAATCACGCAATAAAACAGTTTGCTAATAACTGAACTTTACTGTACATCTGCTGACGCCAATGGGAGAAAAACTGTTAAAATTTTAAGCATTCGCCACTTGTGTATACTTGTTTTGAAGATATTCATATTGAACTGCAAATGCCTCAAAAATGCTTAAAACAAGACTTCCAAACAAGGTGGAACAGTACGTTAGTTATGTTTGTAGTAGCCTAATTAAATATTTTTTGTCATACATTTTTTCCATCTGTATTTACTAACTTAAAAAAAATTATATATAAAGTACAACAAAGTAAAAAGTGCTCTTGTATTGTAATCTGTATCGGTATCTGCAGTTGTGAATCCGAATCGGATCGGAACTGAAAAAATGTCTTTAAAAAATCGGCCCATCCCCATTTACAATAAAAAGTTATTCTGCTAATAAGATGGCTAGTTGTTTCACTGCTGGCACCATCAATTATAGACTGAATTCCAATATAGTTTTGTCTAATATCGCCGGTGCCAGCAGTGCTGGACTATTTTGTAAGGCATGCACTGGCCAATCATGTAGCACTTCTCTCATAAATATTAGTCAGACATCTCCTACCACCCTGCAAAAAGGAAATTTGCCGCACCACCCCCCTGAGCATGAGACAACATGGCTGCGTCTACCAGCAGAGCTCCGGAGCCTCTGGAGAAACACGTGGCAAAAATGGCTCGCATGCGGTCTTCCAAAGTTTGGGAATACTTCAGTCATGACAGCTTTACTGCACCTCTACTGTAGCTGACGTTAATGATGCTGTTTCAGCCATTTTATATTTTCAGTCTACTTATTCTGTCATGTAAAAGTGAGACAAATTATTGTTTACGACTACTCTTACACACTGTAGCCTAAATTGTTCCTTGCTCACTGAAGTAAGCTTAACTATAAGCTACCTTTGGTAGTGTCTGTTAAAAACATGTTTCTCTAGTTATGAAATTATTCCATGTTTTAACTTCTATTAAAACATTACAGTGTACTGAAATAATTAATAATCACTGCAATAGTTTTTACTTCAGTCTAACATAGAAATCATATTGAATCTCTTACGATTTGCCTTTTTTGTTAATTAATGCTTAATTAATGCTCTAATGTTTAAGAGATGTTTTAATTAGGGATGCTCATTTCGATTAATTTTCCCAACCGACAACCGCTGTTCGTTATCCGAACATTAATTGTTAACTGATCAGATTAGAATATTAAATTAGAATTGAATGAAAATAGAACTGAGGAGTGTCTGATTAAATATGCGAACATTTTTTTTTCAGTTTTATTTTAACATGTGCGAACAACAGCACACAGAACATATCAAGAACAGAATCTGGATTCACACATCGTCAAATTTTCACACACCTGCAGTGTTTCCAACAACAGAGAAAAACAAATTAATATAAATCAAAAGAATAAAGTACTTCTTTTCGCTCGCTTCATTTTGCTTGCCCAGCAAAATATGTCTGAAGGCACGTGTGGTTGCACGTGATAACACCCCATGAGTTAAATAGCGTATGTGTAGCATATTTATGCCGCAAAACTTTATACTACTACTACTACTAATAATCATTTAAAAAATATATATATATATAAAAACATTTTAAACCATTTAACTGATAGCAATAATCGGTCAAAATTCATTCTTTCGGTTAACGCTTAAACGGTCAATATGAGCATCCCTAGTTTTAATAAATTGAAATATTAAAGAAAATTTCAGATTTGTATGTGGGGGAGGGGGTGAATTGTTGTATTAAATGACTAACTTGAAAATAATTGCTTATCAATAAATTTATCATCAGATCAGTCAAAAAATTAGTTTAGATTAGTCAAATAAAAAAATAATTGCTAGATTAATGGTTTAAAGCATGTTTGGGACAGCACTAGCGTGAATGTAACCGCATAAGAACTGCTGAGAATTATACTAAATATTAGTCCAGTGTGCAAATGGTCACCACAAGCAAATTATTTCTTTTCGGCTTCCAAATAATTCTTATGTTGGGCAAGTTCCCTTTTGTAATAAATTCATTTGCAACCTCTTTCAGATAACTTTATTCACAGGCACAATGCTCACAAATATTTAATGGAAGCCAAACTCACTCGTCTTCCACTAAACACTGCCCTGGAATATTGACCAATATTGGCACACTGCACTGATGCCAATGTCTTGATTTTTAACAAATAGGCCAACATCAATATGTTGATCGATACATCAAAATGTCCTACAAAACACACACACACACACACACACTTATATCTTTATGGGGACACTTCATTTCTATGGGCATAACCCTAATTTTAACGACGACAACCTTAACCACTACTCAGCTCTAACCTTGACCATAAGTAACCAAACAAATTTCAAGGCTTTTTGTTATTAATTTTTTGACTGCATTCACATTTTTTTTTTATAAAATTGAGGTTATACTTGTGGGTAACTGAAAAACAAAGGTAAAAAGTTAAAGGTTTGTATCACATTGTGGTGCTCATTACGTAATAATTACAAAAACACACAGACATACACAGATGGCAACTGGAATAAGCGGCCAAGCCTCACTAAAGAATATGAAGCAAAATATTCAGACAGCAGAGAATTCTTTCCAGAACTTAAAAGAACCTCGAAGGCCTTGTGTGGAAGACCCTTGTGGGAACAAGGGGACTATTTGGAGCCTTTCTGGTGCCGTAAAACCCGACTTCCAGATGGAGGGGTACTTAAAAGCCTGGGGCTCTGCTTCTGAACTGTATTTCCCTCCTATCCTGTTCCATTTTACAGAGCTCTGCAGAGTTCTACAGGATTTCACACTGAAGGTCTGCGTTCATGCCCTCCAGCAGCCTGAAGGTGCAAAAGGTCTCCCTCGTGCATTCAGGGCTCCATATTTAGCATTTCTCAGACAGCATGACCACTTGTTTTTATGCAAGCAGGGAAACTGTTCTTTACAATAAGTAGAGAGAGAAAGTTCTCTGCATTTCCCTCCAGCTCTGACCTCAATAGCACTAAGACAGACAAGTCCATGTCATTAAATGTTCAAAGTTACATCCGTGCGTTTGCAATCCAATTTCAGTGAATTAGAAATCTTCATCACATGCATTCAAAATCCATCTTTGGTAATTATGTCTGGTTAACATGTCAACCACCTGATTTAAATCAGCTCTGGAATCAAACCAGAGTCAAGGGTTCAAATCCTGTGTTTGGCAAAGTAGTCGCATCACTGTTGGGCCCTTGAGCATTGCCCTTAACACCTGGAAAAAATGTTCCAGGGGTACCAGATAGATGGCTAATCCTGTGCAAGCTTTGTTCTCAACAATGTATGTCTCAAAAGAGAGCAAGATGGCACATGTGAAAACTAATGAGGTTCTATGTACCTGTACTCTACATATGCCTCATTAGTACCTCATGTTAAAAAAGAAAATAAACTGTGTATAGTATAGCAAGTCCAGTAGATGAAATGCAGTAATTATTGTATACACCAAGAATGATGACCAAATAACTGTTCTGTTTCTAAATACTTAAGATTTTAATTCCAAATCCAGCTTTAGGTAAATTGTAAGTTGTAATAAGCACCAGTTCCCATTTTGAACCATTTTGAATCATTCACACAGACATCAAAACCACCCTTCCCTTTCAAGAGTTGAAATACGGATGCTGATTATTGTAAATATAGCCTCAGACTAGTGCTGGGCAATAAAATTATCTAGATTTTTTATCGATAAAAAATGAGGACGATCATGATGATACACACAGACTATAAAACAAACTAAACAAGTTTGCCGTTTTAGAGAATGTGCTGAGGCAGACAACTCGATGGTTTATCGCCTATCGAGCAGCACGTTAGATTTACTGAACGCCAGCACAACCGCCAATCACTGATGACGTCGCAATTTTGCCCATCCTCCCTTAAAGAAGCAACGTTGTAAGCATTAACAATGTGGGTGTGTTTTAGAAAAAAATGGTGGCCGATACAGTTGCACCGGTGAGTGAAGCGGAGGAGAATGTGTTAAAGGCACAGAAGGAGATAATACTGAAAAAAGGGCACAAGTCATCGAAAGTATGGAATTGTTTTGGACAAAACACAAATAAAGCCAGTTTGCAAAATATGCCGCCGACAGGTCCCAACAAAGTAATACAACAAATCTGTTTCACCATCTTCAAAAATACCATCCAATCGAGCATACTGATTAGAGATTAATCGATGCATTTTTACACCCCTACTGTTTACTAGCGATGCACCGGTACAGATATTTGGATCGGTATCGGCGCCGATCCAGATCTATTTGACGGATCGGGTATCAGCCGTGCGTGACTGATCCACATCCTGTACTTATTTAGTTTTTGGCAACTTCTAAAAACATAGCTCCTATTCCATGTTAAATCTATAATTGATTGAATAATCAATTGCATGACAGCTGTTTCCCATTTTACATGTTTTTTTGCGGCATTCAAATCGAACGCTATCGCTGCCCCTCAGTCTTTTTTGCTCCTGTGACGTCATGTGCATACCCTATGCAGTATGAGGAGCGTAAGAGAAGACGTGATGATCTGGGAGTAATTTACACTTTTAATAGAAACCAGTAGCACAGCGATTTGCAATCTTTGTAAAATAAAGTTTTGAGAGGTGGGAATAGCGTTTAATGGACAATCCCACTTAAAGCGCACGCAACTGTGCGAGACAAAAAAAGCAATGGATGATTTGGGAGTTGCTAACTTGGACTGTTTTGCGAACTCGCTGCAGCTTGTGATACAAGAGGGGCTGCCATCGTAACAAAGTGTAACTGAGCTGATGCCAATGGGAGAAAAATTGTGTTAAAATTTTACGCATTTGCCAATTGTGTATACTTTGAAGATATTCATACTGAACTGCAAATGCCTCAAAAACGCTTAAAACAAGACGTACAAATGAGGTGGAATAGTACGTTATGTATGTTTGTAGTAGCCTAATTAAAAAAATTTTTCCATAAATTTTTCCATCTGTATTTACTAGCTCAAAAAAATTTATATATAAAGTATAACAAAGTAAAAAAAAGAGCTCTTGTATCAGAATCTGTATCAGTATCGGCAGTTGTGTATCGGAATCGGATTGGAACTGAAAAAATGTGGATCGGCCCATTCCTAATACTGATTGCCAAAAAGAACCCTTGGGTGATGTGGCTTGCAAATCCTCCAGTACTGAAGCTATTCCTAAACAACAGTCAATTGCTTCGGCATTTGCCACTATGACTCCATATAGTAAAAAATCAAAAAGGCATCGGGACATTGCGAGCGCAGTTACTTACTTCCTGGAGAAAGATATGATGCCAGTGAGTCTTTTAGAAAAAGAAGGCTTTAGGAAACTTTTTTAAGTAGTCGACCAGAGGTTTCAAATGCCTGGCTGAAAATATTTTTCTAAGACTGCTCTTCCAGAACTCTATGAGGAATGTCGAGTGAAGATAGAAGCTGCTCTAAAAGACGTAAGACACTTCGCTAGTACGACGGACTTGTGGTCAAGTCGGGCGACGGAGCCGTACATAAGTCTTACTATTCATTTCATAGACACAGAATGGAATTTATAGAGCAAATGTTTGCAAACTGCATATTTCCCAGAGGAACATTCGGCAGAAACTATCCCTATGGCACTCGAAGACGCTCTGCCATCCTGGGGACTTAGAGAGGACCGCCAGGTCTGTATTACTACAGACAATGGACCAAACATTGTCAAGGTAGCGTCATTAAAAAACTCAACTTCAGTGTTTTGGGCATCAACTGCACTTAGCAATTGGTAAATAACATAATTAAATATTTAGTTTAGTTTAATTACAGTTCAGTTATATATCTGTTTCGTGCTCCTTGCATTAAATTGTTTAATTCTCACGTTATGATAATTTTTTACTGTTTTACTGCTAAAACTATTAGGCTAATTGTTAATTATTACTGCATGAGTATGTGTGTGTGTGTGTGTGTGTGTGTATGTGTAAACACACACACACACACACACACACACACAGGGTAAACATATCCTTATGGGGACCGCTCATTCATTTCAATGGGAAAAATGCTAATGCTAACTATGACAACCTTAAGCCCTACCCTGCCCTAAACATAAACATAAGTAACCGAAAAAAATACAAGAGCTTTTGCATTTTTAGTTTTTTCATAGCAGTCACCGATTTTTATAAAATAGAGTTATCCCTTATGGGGACCAGGAAACCGGTCCCCATAAGGGAAAAAAACGGATATTTATCACATTATGGGGACATTGTGTCCCCATAAGTAAAGGTAAACCCGCTCACACACACACACACACACACACACACACACACACACACACACACACAGAGTTATATATTTTTTTCCTAAAGAGAGAGCTGGAAGGGACAGCAGAATTGAAAGAGCCATGGGTCTGTGTAAAAAGTTGGTCAGTGCCTTTTCTTTTTCTTGGAAAAAGCAGAGAGATCTGAGAGCAGCTCAAGAGGAGTTTAATCTGCCCAAGCAAAAACTAACTACAGAATCACCAACAAGATGGGGGTCCCATTGGAAAATGGTGGGGAGAGTTCTGGAGCATGAGAAGGCCATTACATTACAAAAGTACTATCTGCTGCCAAAAAAAAAAACAGGCACCTTGTGCCAACATGGCAGGACATGAACGTCCTTGAGTCTGTCCACAAGGCTTTAAATCCACTGGTTGGTTTCACAGATGCACTGTCAGGGGAATCATATGTCAGTGTATCATATGTGAAACCTGTGCTCCACTTGCTTAGTGAGGAGGTCCTGAAGCCAGAGGATGACAACTCAGAACTCACAAAGAACATTAAAACTACAGTCATGGGTTACATGAATGACAAATTTAGTGACGCTGCTACAGAAGACCTTCTGGATATATCATCCCTTGTTGGTTTAAAACCTCCTACGTGAAACCTGAAAAAGTTGACACCCTTAAAGTCAGAGCTGTGTTTGAAATAATGCAAGAATGCCAGAGCATTTCATCGACTGGACTTGCTATACTATACACAGTTTATTTATTTTCTTTTTTAACATGAGGTACTACATGTCCTAACATTCTGAATACTTGAAAAATCCAAAACTTGTTACATTAAGTTGAGAATGTGTATATAGTTTATTTGGAATTTTTTGAATAAGTGTTTTTTTGTTTGGTTTAGACACTTTTCTATGTACGTAACAGAGCATGTGAGCGGAGCGTGAGCGAGGAGCGGCGCGTGAGTGAGGAGCGAAGCGGTTGGAATTTAGTCAGAGCGCGGAGCGGTTTTTTAATTAACGCAGGAGCGGTCACTCTGTATCGCTCCAATTTCGCTCCGATACCGCTCACACTACGATTCTGAGGCGTACCCAAATCTACCCAGAATTCACCTGTACAATTATCAAGACTATTACAGAAATTGGCCGAGATGGAATTCGCAAAGTATTTCACAAAGGAAACTGATAGATCATACAAGTGTAATATTCTTATCAAACGTATAGATGACAATAATGTAGAGCACGAATAACAAGGTGGTGAAACTGTTTCAGTGAGTAAAGATTCCCTTCGGAATCATTTTTCTCAGAAACACGAGAGCGTTTTATGCGAACAGACGGAAGCCAGAGCAAAACGTGAGCAAGTTTTATATGGTTGTAGTATATCAAGTCTATAAAGTAAATAAAAGTATAAAAGCCTATAAATTTGGTAATCAAATAAATTCGTTTTGTCATTCAAAGTAGGTCTAATAGGATTTTTTAAATTTCACGTAACGCTGTCAGTGAAATTTTATTTTATAAAGACGCAGCAGCAGCATCAACAAAAAAAATAGAGGAATTTAAAACGTAGATGCTTAGCCTGTATATTCTTTAGACTATTAAGACCATTAATTCCTTTATCCTCTCCTGGAGCAGACACCTTATCGTGGTGGAGAGGTTTGCGTGTTCCAATGATCCCAGGAGCTAAGTTGCCTGGGGCTTTAAGCCCCTGGTAGGGTCACCCAAGGCAAACAGGTCCTGGGTGAGGAACCAGACGAAGTGCAGCTCACAAGACCCCTTATGATGAGTTATAACATGGATCCACGATTTCCCTTGCCCGGACACGGGTCACCGGGGCCCCCTCCTGGAGCCAGGCCTGGGGGTGGGGCTCGATGGCGAGTGCCTGGTGGCCAGGCCTACACCCAAGAGGCCTGGTCAGGCATAGCCCAAACAAGGCACGTGGGTCCCCCCTCCAATGGGCTCACCACCTGTAGGAGGGGCAATAGGGGTAGCGTGCAGTGTGAGTTGGGCAGAGGCCGAAGGTGGGGACCTTGGCGGTCCGATCCTCGGCTACAGAAGCTAGCTCTAGGGACATGGAATGTCACCTCTCTGGTGGGGAAGGAGCCTGAGCTGGTGCGCGAGGCTGCGAGGTTCCAACTAGATATAGTCGTGCTCGCCTCGACGCACGGCTTGGGCTCTGGAACCAGTCTCCTCGAATGGGGTTGGACCCTCTTCCACTCTGGAGTTGCTCACGGGGAGAGGCGCCGAGCTGGGGTGGGCATACTTATTGCTCCCTGACTGGGCGCCTGTACATTGGGGTTTACCGCAGTAGACGAGAGGGTAGCCTCCCTTCGCCTTCAAGTGGGGGGACGGGTCCTCACTGTTGTTTGCGCTTATGCGCCAAATGGCAGTTCAGAATACCCACCCTTTTTGGAGTCCTTGGAAGGGGTGTTGGAGAGCGCTCCCCCCGGGGACTCTCTTGTTCTGCTGGGGGACTTCAATGCCCACGTGGGCAATGACAGTGAGACCTGGAGTGGCATGATTGGGAGGAACGCCCCCCCCCGATCTGAACCCGAGTGGTGTTCTGTTGTTGGACTTCTGTGCTCGTCATGGATTGTCCATAATGAACACCATGTTCAGGCATAAGGGTGTTCATATGTGCACTTGGCACCAGGACACCCTAGGCCGCAGTTCGATGATCGACTTTGTAGTCGTGTCATCTGACTTGCGGCCGCATGTCTTGGATACTCGGGTGAAGAGAGGGGCGGAGCTGTCAACTGATCACTACCTGGTGGTGGGTTGGCTCCGCTGGTGGGGGAGGAAGCCGGCCAGGCCTGGCAGGCCCAAGCGTATAGTGCGTGTCTGCTGGGAACGTCTGGCGGAATCCCCTGTCCGAAGGAGTTTCAACTCCTACCTCCGGCAGAACTTCTCCCATGTCCCGGGGGAGGTGGGGGACATTGAGTCCGAATGGGCCATGTTCTGCTCCTCCATTGTGGAGGCGGCTGACCGGAGCTGTGGCTGTAAGGTGATCGGTGCTTGTCGCGGCGGCAATCCCCGAACCCGCTGGTGGACACCGGTGGTGAGGGATGCCGTCAAGCTGAAGGAGGAGTCCTATCGGGCCTTTTCGGCCTGTGGGACTCCGGAAGCAGCTGATGAGTACCGGCAGGCTAAGCGGAACATGGCTTCGGTGGTCGCTGAGGCAAAAACTCGGGTATGGGAGGAGTTTGGCGAGGCCATGGAGAATGACTTCCGGACGGCTTCGAGGAGATTCTGGTCCACCATCCGGCGTCTCAAGGCGGGAAAGCGGTGTAGCATCAACACTGTTTATGGTGGGGATGGTGCGCTGCTGACCTCAGCTCGGGACGTTGTGGGTCGGTGGAAGGAATACTTCGAAGACCTCAATCCCACCGACATGCCTTCCAATGAGGAAGCAGAGTCTGGGGACTTGGGGGTGGACTTACCTATCTCTGGGGCAGAGGTTGCTGAGGTGGTTGAAAAGCTCCTTGGTGGCCGGGCCCCGGGGGTGGATGAGATCCGCCCGGAGTTCCTCAAGGCTCTGGATGTTGCGGGGCTGTCTTGGTTGACACGCATCTGCGGCATTGCGTGGACATCGGGGGCGGTGCCTCTGGATTGGCAGACCGGGGTGGTGGTCCCCATCTTTAAGAAGGGAGACCGGAGGGTGTGTTCCAACTATAGGGGGATCACACTCCTCAGCCTCCCTGGTAAGGTCTATTCGGGGGTGCTGGAGAGGAGTGTCCGTTGGATAGTCGAACCTCGGATTCAGGAGGAGCAGTGTGGTTTTCACCCTGGCCGTGGAACAGTGGACCAGCTCTATACTCTCGGCAGGGTCCTGGAGGGTGCGTGGGAGTTTGCCCAACCAGTCTACATGTGCTTTGTGGACTTGGAGAAGGCATTCGACCGCGTCCCTCTGGGAGTCCTGTGGGGAGTGCTCCGGGAGTACGGGGTGCCAAACTGCCTTATAATGGCTGTTCGGTCCCTGTACGACCGGTGTCAGAGCTTGGTCCGCATTGCCGGCAGTAAGTCGGACTCGTTCCCGGTGAGGGTTGGACTCCGCCAGGGCTGCCCTTTATCACCGATTCTGTTTATAACCTTTATGGACAGAATTTCTAGGCGCATCCAGGGCGTTGAGGGTGTCCGGTTTGGTGACCTCAGGATTAGGTCTCTGCTTTTTGCAGATGATGTGGTTCTGTTGGCCTCATCAGACCGTGACCTTCGGCTCTCACTGGAACAGTTTGCAGCCGAGTGTGAAGCGGCTGGAATGAAAATCAGCACCTCCAAATCCGAGACCATGGTCCTCAGCCGGAAAAGGGTGGAGTGCTCTCTCCAGGTCGAGGAGGAGGTCCTTCCCCAAGTGGGAGACACTTGTTCACGAGTGAGGGAAGGATGGAGTGGGAGATCGACAGGCGGATCGGTGCGGCGTCAGCAGTGATGCGGGCGCTGCATCGGTCTGTCGTGGTGAAGAAGGAGCAGAGCCAAAAGGCAAAGCTCTCGATTTACCGGTCGATCTACGTTTCAGACATCGGTCAAATACAACCGTGAAAGTAACCGGTATAAATGTCTTACAGCCGCTGTTACACAGTAGGCTATCTAGTTGAGGAGATGGTTCTATTCAATACAGTGGAGAAACCTGTATTCAAGTCAATGCTTCAAAAATTTGACAAGCAGTACGAGTTGCCGGGCAAAACCTACTTTTCAGAGACTGCTGTGCCGAAAATGTACAACACGGTAAAGACATTGATCAAAATGGAGCTTATGAATGCTGACTACTTTTCTGCCACAACAGATACTGTATGTGGTCAAGTGTCAATATGATTCCTTATATGAGTCTAACGGTTCATTACCTCAGCATGGAATGGACTCTGAAATCACGTTGCCTCGAAACAGTGTTTATAATCAGTCTAGATATCCGCTGCTGTCTAAAGTCGCGCGCAAATACATGTGTATTTGTGCAACGAGCACACCGTCGGAAAGGATTTTCAGTGCTGCCGGGAATATTGTTACCCCCATGCGATCCTCCCTGAAACTACATAAGGTTAATATGTTGGTTTTCCTAGCGCGAAACAAGGATATGATAACCCAGGTCTAAATCACATTCGTTAAAGCTTAAGTAGGCCTAATTTTTATTTATTCTCTGTATTTTCACTTAGGCAAACACTTCGTTTTCATGTGATACTTTAGAATTTTTTCGTTTTTCAAATTGGAAAAAATAATTTCTTATTGTTTGTTTATTGTTAGCCTACTTTAGAATGATTTTGATTTCGTTTTTTAAATTGGAAAAGGCATGTTCTTATTGCTGTTTGGCATTAAAAAAATAAACAAAAAATGTTTTGTCTCTCTGTCAGTTATGTAGCATATATTGTTGCTTTTTAACTCAGCAATAGAGCTTTGTATGCAGTAAAATCAAGATTTTTATTTATTTATTTATTTTTAACCGGCGGTAATACCGCATACCGCGCTATTGAGCCACCCATAAAACCCGCAAGGGAAATTTCCTAACTGCGACAGCCCTAACTCAGTGGCCACTTAATTAGGTAAAGCAAGCAAGTATCAGGTAGGACCCACTGTTGCCTCCAGAACCACTTCAGGGGTAGATGAGTTGTACATTCAGAGAAGCCATTCTGTGCAGCACTGTTGAGTACAGAGCTGTCATTTTTGCACTTCCTGACCTTTCTGTTAGCTGTAATAAGTTAGGTCATTCTCCTCTGACCCGTCTCATTCAACAGGGTGATCCTAGCCACAGAAATTACATTAAAGGGGCTCTATTATGCTCGTTTTCACTGTTCATAATTACATTTTTGGGGTCTACTGGAATAGATTTACAAGCTTCAATGCTCTCCAAAAACACATTTTTCTCATATTGTATATCTCTATTCACTTAGTCTATAACTGAAATACTCTGTTAGATCTTTAAGCCCCACCCTCAATTAGCCCAGTAAGCTTTGATTGGTAAGCTTGCTCTACACGGTCTGCCCATCTTGCAGTCTACAGAAAGGTACATGCAGGAAGGTGGCCAGTAAGGATTGTGTTATGATGCGACCTCACCAAGTCATGGAAGTAAAGGCTGGAATTCCTACAAGATGTTTCAGGTAGATTAGAGAAGAGTGATGTCTATAGTGTTACTCTCTTTGGCGTGTACTTTGGGTCATAAGATTTTGCAGACTGTTTACATGCACAGGAAGCTAACACAACAAAGGCAAGGGAAAAAACAGAAAAGCATAATAAGGCCCCCTATTGGATTTTCCTCACTCCGGCGGTGAGTAGCTAAGCAGGCCAAGTTGCAGTGCCCGTGATCACAAGGTTGCTGGTTCGAGCCCCGGCAGGGACAGATTAGTCACATGTCTGTGGGTCCTTGAGCAAGGCCCTTGTATCACTCTGGGTAAGTGCCTGCTAAATAAATAAATGAAAAATCCCACCACCTCAGGCACTGACATCACTACAAACTTATATTATGCTGCTCATATTCAGTTACAGCCACATAATTTGCTGTTTTGGAAGGACAGGCTGTTTGCATTAATTAGCAAGCAGGTGTACCTATTAAACTGGCCCGAGTGCATGCTGGCTGGTTAGTGATTTGCTTGATGGCAACGGTGAAACGAGACTAAACAGAATCTCTTAATTTTGGCATGGTTTTTGCTGTCTTTGGACAGCAAAATGAAAATCATGTTGTTCCACTTAAGTTGTCCACTCCCCATGGCTAAAGTGTTAATGAACTCCCACCTACTGAATGTACAAATTCTCAGATGTGCACGTCTTAGTGTATCAAGGACTACATTCGCACTACTTTCATCTTACTACCTTCTTGGAAAGAAACAGGAATAAAGCCTGTAAGGATCCGGAATGCAAACTATCATCTCCAATGGCATCTCCTGTCACATCCAACACCCAGAGGGGTACCCAGTCCTACTATACCTGTCATCTACTGCCATGCTGCAGCCTCCTTTCTGAATATGTCATACTCTCTTACCCTGAGCAGAGCTTGAACTTCAGTGCAGGATTGCAGGTATAGCACACAATTTAATTGATTCCTACAACTCAAGTATCTATAATGAAGGAAATGTTTGTACACATTTACTGCAATGTCTAACAATGTTTGGTCGTATTTTGCACCGGTGTGGAGTGTGCGCTCTCTCCCCCGTTTACAAGCATGTGAGCCCCAGTCACTACCCGATCCATACCACCACCCCAATTTGTAGTTCGCACATCTATGCATGGACAGCATTACAGGTTATGATATATTATACGGTAGTGCTCGATTTGTCAGTTTGTTTTACAACATTTTCACAAACCAACCTGATACAAGTTACCACCACTGTTACCTCAACAGTTCAAACTTCGGTGTTGGGAAACATCACAACTTTATTAAAACTACAATAGAGTTCCATGGCCCACACTGGTGTACAAAGCAGATTGTGCATCCTGATGTCAACAAAACAGAACAACTAGTACTTAAAACACAGTACATGTTCCTAACATTATAATGATCCAAAAATGACACTCTATGAAGCAACAAAACACGACAATCAAAGATTACAACAAAATTATGATCTGCCTACTACCACCACTACAATGGGTTATCTTACAACCATTTGAAAGATTTAAAATCAAAGAAATGTTACAGTGCTGTATTACCTTTTTAACCCTTGGGAGTCTGAGGCCTCTCAGCCACTTTCGGGGTAGTCTGACATGCCTTGACATTTTAAAATATTTCACCTATCTAAAATACATTTATCTCAAAGTGTTACATTTGCTTTTATTCAGCACAAACTATAATAATCTGAGACCACTTAGAATGTTATTATTCTATTTTTTGTTAAAATCAACTTTAAACATATGCTTTTCAAAAACCTATTTTCAGACATGCTGAGAAATTGTAAAAAAATCACATTATAGACAGTTCTAGCCAAGACTTTTGAGCTCTGAAGCTTATAGACACAGGGGTTGGCTACACATAGATGAAAGAGACATTCTGAAATTTTATGTGGTTTGATTACTAACGTGTTAGAACTCTAGAGTGACACTCTTTTTCTCAAAGTCAGTGGCCTGCACAATGAATATTGATGAGATAGGTGTCCCCCACACCTGTAGTAGTTTGCATACTGTCAATGGCCCATCAGTCTGGAATGTCACTGCGCCCCACACCCATCACTTTAGAAAGGTAGTTTGAAACGCAAGAAAAGTAGCAACAATAAAATCCTTTTCACAGTTTATTGGTAGATGGAATGAAAAATGGAAAAACTGTGACCATACAAATATGAGGCAGTGCCTATGCAGAGTTGACGGAAATAAAATAATTAACTATTATTAATGCTCTGGGGATGAGGGCATCGTCCACCACGTATCTTTCACGTGTATTTCAGTTTATATCTCGCTGAAATCATTATTTAGAATAATGAAAAAGACACTAACTAAATACATAATCTGTCTTCTTTTCAAAACTTCCATTGTCAAGTATTAAAGTTTTTAAAATTAGGTTAAATCGACAAAAAAGCAAACCACATCACCTTTCTTTGTTTTACCTGCATCGAGGGCGTATAGTACCGCTCTCAGCTGAAGATCACTATTTACATTCTAAATAGCCTGGGTTTGAACTGGCGACCTTATGATTACAGGCATAAAGGCTTAGCCCACTGAGCCATGAGATTTTCTGCTGAAAGTGGCAACACTGGCGCAAAGCTTCAGCGGCAGAGACATATCCGTGTGCCATTTTGTAGCCGATCAGTGTAAACACTACCCAGACATGTGCTCTTGTTTATTTCAATCATAATGGGCGTATTCACATATTTCTTAATCCGACAGTTAGTATTGGGTAATCATGTTATTATCACACGAATAGTGCGATTTGCAAGTGGTTGGGCGATCAGAGCTGCTTCGAGACGCAGACGCTTAAGTCAGTTACTCTTGTTCTTTCTATTCGTATCATGAAGCTTTAAAAATATATTTAGTTTCTATCTATATACTGTATATTTGAAAAGTAGACTGTCCAAGGTTTTTGTCAAATATGTACATGACAAAAACTCGCAGTTATTTAAACGGTTTGGCGAAATTTCTGTCAGATCCCGCAGGCGGGACCGCCGACCCCAGGGAGTTAATTAGGCACACTATTAATCTGCTTACCAAATTGTGGGCGTAAGTAAATTTCCGTAAAATACCGAAAAGCCAATGTCCTGACAAATGTTTCACCCGTCATCTAAAACCCTGGTGATTATTGCGCATGCGCCATATAATCGTGATTACATTGCAGCAGCCCTACTGACAATCTATGCACCAGTACCATACCCAGAAGCACGTTTCGCTTGAAAAAACACCCAACACTGCCAGTTTTCATAGGAACAACTGTTTCAGTCAAAGGCCTTTTTCTCCCTTTAGGCACTGTGAAAATACTTGCATTAACATATAGCAAACATTCTCCCTATTTGTCCAAAAATATGGCACACTCATAATACATAAATACAATACACAGTACGCAATTCTACAGAAAACTAAATCGAAACAAACTCAAAACATTTGGCTGGACGCCAGCTTTTTTAGTACTATGCTTCTAGTTTATGCAGATCACTAACTGTTGGGTATCACAAAACGCATCTCATTAATATTTTAATAATCTGCTTAAATTGTGGGCGTAAACAAACATCCATATAGTACTGAAAAGCTAGTGTCCGGCCAAATGCTTCGCTGGTCATCATCGTATATGTGCAATATAAATCGATGTGATATTGCCCAGCCCTAGCTACAAGGCTTCCTCAGAGATAATGCTCCACTTAATAAATGCTATTAAGGTGCCTAATGACCAGTAGTAATGACAGGGCACAATTCTTAAACCTGACAGCTTTTTAACATCTGCAATGAAAAGTACAGCAATTGTCCATTAAGTGGACATAAAAATCACAGTTGCAAACCTGATGGAAACCCGAGGCTGGAAGCACATATTTTTAAACAAAATCCCTCTTTTTAACATGGGAGGTTCACACCAGCTGGAACTTCTGGTGTTATATCAATATGCCACTATATTGTTTGACTCCAGGTCAGTACAAAGTAGCCACAATTTCAAACATGGCTTAAGTGCCCAGCTGGACCACACAAGTAGTGAAATGAAATGCCGCAAGACCAACCACCACAAAAAGAGTGCAAAAAAAGCTACTGATAACCATAAAGTTAATGGGTTATATCATGTACTGTGCTGAAGAGCAAAACGTCTGTTGGCATAGGTTTGCATATTTCAAAAAATAAATGATTCTGTGGACATGCTAGACATTCAAAGTGTCCTAAAGGAAGCAGGAAAACTAAGGTGCAGTTAGTAGATGACCCATTCAAACTGCATAATTAAAATACATTATAGTAACTGCAGTAATCTTAGAGGCCAACATTTTAAGAGTTTAAATACACTGTGTGGTACAGCATTCTTCCATTGACAGACATTCATTCACACCTAAGCAGTAAAAAAGATGTTAAGACTCATCAATATTAACACTGAGAAAATGATACCTATTAAGTCACCAGATCTCACTTCCGGCTTTCATCCTCATTCTCAATATAAACTGACAAAAATAGATAATTCAGATAATGAAATCTAAAACAAAGCACAAACATTTGTGCTGTAATAGGAAATATAGATTATTCTGGTACAAAACAGTAGGGTGGTGGTGATATGCATCTCATACTGGTTATACTTGTTTCATGCATTCATTACAGACTCTTGCATGACAGCTAATAACTTTTGAAATACTCGCACAATGAGAATTCGGCTCTACCACCTCATTGCTGTTGTCCTGGTTGCATGCAATTTCATATTTGTACTCAAGGATCAGTGGCACTATTCAATCCAGTTTCAGACTTGGCATGCAAATGGATTTGTCTAAAAGGAATGCAAGAAAAGTATTTTGCAGTGGTTTGTTGTACAGTAAGATTATAAAATAACTTCCATCAAAACCAGAATAAGCATGGGTGCATACTTTTGGGTGTTTAGAGACAGCCCAGGAACTTGTAACCAAGAACCAGGTTCCAGAACTTTGTTGTGAAAGTGCCCACCATCTCAGGCAGCAAAGATCTCAAGGCCAGGAGACACACTAGACAGATACCAGCCCATCGCGTGACATATATGCATATACACTATGGGCATTTTAACGGGGACAATCAGCAAAATGACGTGTTTGGACTGTGCAAGGAAACCAGAGTACCTGGAAAAAACAGAGAGAGTATGCAAACTACCCACACAGAGAGCCTAGGTGGGGGGTTAACCCCCAACCCTATCAGTGTGAGGCAACAGTGACTGCAAGCTTACGTGCTCCGTTTTTTTCTTCTGTAGACACTCTCACCTCAATCCCATAAAAATACACATATTAAGATTATGTTTAAACGAGTTGAGCATGTAACAGATTTTCAACAAGCAAATTTATTATACATAAATTAAAATGCAATACGCTAAATTTAAATAAAGAGACTTTAATGTAAACCTTAGTGCATAAGCCTTGCGGCAGATCTCCGCTTTCATTGGGTATGCCTTTCAGGCCTGCAGACGGCTCCCACTCCACTTCCTGTGGCTGTATTGCCATGGAAATGGGCTCATTCAATAGCTCCAGCTGCCCCATCAATAGAAGGCTGCAGTTAAAGGCCTAAATAACTGGAATTTAGCCGGGCTGGGCCACCCATCCCCATACAAGGACTATTGCTGAAAAAGTGACCAATATTACAGGGGGAGGGGCAAATAAATAAAAAAAAAAAAAAAAAAAAAATTCTCCATTTAATAGCCTAATGAAACCAACTGGCACATCCACTTGTCAAAAATTCATGCTTCAAGGTCATGTTCAGCTGCAGTTTCCTTGTTTTTATTGAAAAACAAGAAAACCTTGAACCTTGAGTACAAACCCCAATACAATCAGGCCATGCTCAATTTACATAAAATGTTCACTGTATGCAAGATAAAGTTCAAGATTATTCACACATAATGCAAAAATATCACATTCCCAAATACAGCATAAAATGCCATATTTTGGGGAAATTGTACAAGATGTGCAAATACAATTAATTTGCTAATGCTAATGTGGTGATGTATATAGAATGGATGGAGTCATGTCTAATATTGAGCTGATCTCATAAAAATCCACCAAAATGCCCTGTAAAGAACTGAATTTGCTCTTTGGTCATTATCAGCATTCTCAAATCTTCCTGAAATCTGCGAGTATCAGAATTGAGGGGTCCAAACAAGTCTCCTTTTGGCCAAAATATTTCTGCATTCTCTGCTAATTTTTATTTGGGGGTCCTTGGTTTAAAAGAGACTGAAAACTCCTGTTGTAATCTAACCATTAAGCTAAAGCACATTTTCAGAAAGACTTTACTTTTAAAAGCAGTGGAGTGTTGTTTAATTACAAGAGAACTGTAGCACAGGAGGAGCCATGGCATCCATGGGACAAGACTAAATACCAAACCAGAAATTTTTTAAATCCCCAAATTCTGCATCCCGACCCAGAATCCTAAGGGCCAATGATGCTTCCCCCCCTCCCCCCCTCTGGGGGAGAGAAGTACTTTCAGAAGGTTTTAAGTGGCATTTGGCGGCCCAAGGAGATTTTGTCTAGTGTCAGCTATAAAAGATTTACACTGCTGGGGAGGAATGAAAAGGATGTTCACACATGAAACAGACAATGGAAGACAGAGTGGTAATTAACTTACATTCAGGGTTTGAGATTGACCGTATAATATTTAACCGGTAGGAAGCATTGCATTGAGGCCTGTCATGTCTAATACTCGTTAAATTGATAGATCATTCTCTTTTGGCACATCTAGTCTGTCATCAAATTAAGCATTTACGTTAAGACGGTTATACATTGTTGTATTTCCTGGCTATTGAGGTAACCAAAATGAATTAACCTGTGTATTAGATTCTGGTGTGATAACTTTTGTGAAAGAAATCAGCAGGTTAGTTCTTTTAATATGAGTCTAAATGATCCATATAGTACACACCTGATTTTAAGTTTGACTGCAGCATCATTATTGGAGGCAAAAAGAAAGCAGACAATAGAACAGCTTCACACTACAGGTTTAATGATGTCATATACCAGAAAGCTTAGACAATCTGTGTGATGAAACAAGCAGTTTAACTTTTCCTGCTTCAAGATAAATATGCAAACATATGTAAAGGAGCATTGCACAATGTTGGAAAAATTTCTAATATTGAAATATTATATCTATGAAGCAAAAAAGGAGTTGAAAGTTTACCCAAAATAAACTACACTGGAATAGTGTTGCATTTGATAATGCCATATTTTACCATATAATGTCCAGGTGATATGATGGTAAGAAATTAGATACCACCTAAGCCTAATCTCAACTCAGCTGACTGTCGTGGACCAAGCGATATGACATGACAATTGCATGCGCTGCAGATCACCATGATAACGGACCAACTGATAAATCCTTTGCAGGTGGCAAATGCTTAAAATGCCCCACAATTGTTCTCCCACTGGCAAGTGTCACTTACAAAAACCTGCTACCACAGTGTATCAGAGCATGTGAGTGGAGTAGAATGGAGCGTGAGTGAGGAGGGGAGCGAGCGAAATTTGGTCAGAGCGCGGAGCAGTTTTTTAATTAAGGCAGGAGCGGTCACTCTGTCTCGCTCCAATTTCGCTCCGATACCGCTCACACTACGACTCTGAGGCATGCGCAAATCTACCCAGAATTTATCTGTACAATTATCAAGATTTAGATACACTTTGGAATCTAAAAAGACCTTTCTCGGAAACATGAGCCTGTGCTACGCGAACACGTGGAGGCCAGAGCAAAACGTGAGCAAGTTTTATATGGTTGTAGAATATCAAGTCTATAAAGTAAATAAAAGTATAAAAGCCTATAAATTTGGAAATCAAATAAATTAGTTTGTCATTCAAATTAGGTCCAATAGGATTTTTTAAATTCACATAACGCTGTCAGTGAAATTTTATTTTATAGAGAGAGACGCAGCAGCAGCATCAACAGAAAATAACAGAGGAATTTAAAACGTGGATGCTTAGCCTGTATATTCTTTAGGCTATTAAGTCCACTGATTACTTTATTTTTTGCCTATTTTGTGTGGAATGCCACTGCCAAACCTGTCCGTTGTTGCCTATATGTTGTTTAAAAATAAATATTTTCTGTTCTGAGTGGCAATGTTGCCGCTGCTCACATTTCTTTATGATATAAGGCTTCGGTTTAAGGTGACATTTGTTAGGCATGCAGATTATTTGTCCCTCTTTTAAATTGGAGCGAGCGTGGAGCGATTTGACTGGAGTGGGAGGAAATTTTAGTGGAGCGGCTTAGTGCGAATTAGAGCGGAGGAGCGGGCGGAGCCAACAGCCTCGTGAGCGAGGAGCGGAAATTCTCACCGCTCCACTCCGCTCACATGCTCTGGTTTATATATCAGTGTCACTACTAAAAACAGCCCAAGCTAGCGACGCCCAAATCATCCATTGCTTTTTTCATATTACTGTCATTGTCTGGCACAATTGCGTGTACTGTTAGTGGGATTTTCCACTAAATGCTACTTCCACCTCAAAACTTTGTTTTTACAAAGACTACAAGGGTAAAATACTTCTAGATTGCAGACATATTTTTTTGCAAGCATGCAAGTTGCATTTCATCACCCTCTTTTCTGATGTTCTTACGCTCCTACTGCAAAGGGTATGCACATGACGTCACGCCAGGTGGAAATCACTGTGCTCACACCCACTGAGTGGCAAAATGGGAAAGAGCTGATGTGTGATTGATTGTACAAATTGATTTAACAAGAAATGGGTATTATCTTTTTACAGACTGCTGAAAAATAAACAAGTAAGAAAGACGTGGATCAGTCACATATCTTTGATACCCAATCCGTCTAATTAGGTATGGATTGGTGCCAATATGGAATATGAAATCGGTGCACCTCTAGCGTGTAGCCTAAGCCTACTTCCCCGATAAAGGATATAATCGTCACTGTCACATACCGACACCAGGTCACTTGTCTGATATCATCCAATACAGTAAAATCCTGTTATAACGGCCTTCAAGGGTCCTCGCAAAACAGTGTGTTATATCCAAAGTCTGTTATATCCAGAATTGCTGTATGCCTAGAACACAACTACAGGACACCATTTACTCATGCCACACCCCAGCAGACACACTTGTGGTATAGATTATTATACTGTACATGCAGTAATCCAACTTTACCTGACCAGATGCGTGACTATAAATAAACCCACAGATATACAATACTTTGAATCTGCCATTTAAGACAAGGGAAAAAATCCACGTCCTGATCCAAAATTTGCATTACAGAGAAAGGACAGCAAGGTGGCAGAGCAGTATTGCTACTTTGCATCCTACAAAGCACAATTATATGGTTTGCAAGATGACTTACGTTTCTCTCCACTGCATTTAACACATCCCATTACAATTTGGCAGGGGAGGCAAACATCTGCAGATGACAAGTACTAGTCCTAATCTGGGGCTCAAAATGAAGGGGGATTTCACAAGGGACAAAAGTCATAGAATATGACACCACATTCTGCTTTGAGGCTACTAAAAAATGAAGACCTAAGTAGGGCTGCCATGATTAGTCGACGTAGTCAATGATGTTGATGCAGAAAATGCGTTGACGTCAATAATTTAAATCGGCAAATCTTTTTAAAAAAAATAGAATAAATAAAATTACCTTTGATTTATAAAGCGGTTCAATTCATTAACAAATGCTTTCCTTTAACATCACTATGCAATGATGAGAGTGATTCAAATTATCACAAGACATGAAGATGGTTTTACACTGTGCAAGGTGTGATGGCATACCAAGGTGGTACTAGCGCTGTTCATGAGCACTTGAAATGAAAACAGGCGCTATTCTAGACCGGCAAACCACTTTGTCGTCTATTCATGTTTATTAATTTACCATTAGTACGGAAAGCTTTTATTATGTTTTGTCCTTGTAGCTGCTAAAACCAGGGCTGTGGAGTCGGTAGATAAATGCTCCGACTCCGACTCCTCTGTATGTATATACTATGCTAATGTATTTTCTACATCCATTGAAGGAAAGGAAGGCAACATACATGTCATTTCACCACAGAACTACTGGCTAGGCCCCCAAATACGCAGCGATCCGCGGCCGATTTTGCCACCGACCGATGTGCGTGTACAATCGCGGCAATTTATTGGCGGCCGCAGATTGCGGGTGTCCACATGGACAGGCAGATCCAGCTTGCCGAAAATCTCGACCACCGCCCCCATCCAAAGTAATGTGATGCCTCTGTCTGCTGCAGTGGCTGTCTCCTCTGTCAGCCAGCCGGAAGTTTAGTGCATTGTGTCACTCACCGGCCAGCTGATCAGCAGAACGAGCCTCTGCTGGAGACAGGTAGGGAGATCTGTGTTCTCGGCTCCTTCGGCCCCCTTCACTAGTGCATAGTGAAGGGGAGCCGACGGAGCTGAGAACATACCAGATGATTTTTCAGGTGTTTGACGCGTGATGACTCGTTGAACGGCCGAAAAATCGGCAGTGCATCTGTAAATGTATGGGGGGCTTTAGGCTAGGTTCACAGTTCCCTGTAACAGTGGAACACGACACAATGGAAACCGGTGCCGCACCTTACCTGTGCATTACATCCCATATAGTGACGCATACAGTCAATGAAAAGCATGCTTCATGGTTACTTGACATGTTCGTTTTGTGGTAACATTATGCACTGCATGCATTGGGCTTTATTCTTACAGCTAAGTAGTTCATTATGACTGTTTGTGAATTGGGACATTTCAACTTACTTTTTTAATTCCCATTTAAATTTAGTAGGAGTCGGAGTCGGTTAACTTTTTGCCGACTCCGACTCCAGGTACCCAAAATTGTCTCCGACTCCGACTCCTCGACTCCGACTCCACAGCCCTGGCTAAAACACTCATTATTAAAGTCATAAAATTTATCTGTCTGCTACATTAGAAACTCCATTAAATAAGTGTTTGTGAAAATGTTTAGGCTAAAATCTAGGCTTATTCTACGCTGACTGATGGTGCCGGTGTGTGCGTTCATGCACACTGTTCATGTTGAGACTAAAACTGAAATGAAAATGGACAGTAAATAAAAGAAAAGAATTCATGAACTGAAATAAAAATAAACATTTACAAAACAAGTATTGGACTTTAATCAGCAAAAGTACCGCCACACTACCAACATCTTTTTACCTTGTTTAACCGCAGTATCTCCTCTTTTAAAATTTTTGTGGTTACTGATCTTCTTTTATCACGACTTCAGTGCTTATTGCTTGTGTTGCATGTGGCATGCTCTGCTAACCGAATTTATTAAGCATAAGGATACGCCAAATTTATACAGATTACTAACTTTTGGGCATCACAATATACATCTCAATATGTTGAGGCATACTACTAATCTGCTAATTGAATTGTGGGTGAAAATAATGTTCATATAGGGCTGAAAAGCCCGCATACATTATCTAAAGCCCTGTAACCGCATACAGTTTGTTATTATCAAAATAAAATCAAATCAAATAGTCAAGTTGATTATCTGGAGGAAAATTAATCATTTAAATTCATTGACCAATCAATACAATAGTCGATAGATTAATCAATAAAAAAAATAGTCGGTAGTGGCAGCCCTAGACCTAATGCAAGAACTGCAAGCAGAACTCCAGAAACCGAACATTAATCACTCCCTATCAACAACTTTCTCACTTACAATCTATCGAGAAACCAACACTGGTTTCAGCAAGTTAGCCTACCTAACGCATTTCAAAGTGAGTTAGTGGGTCAATGTTAGATTTCTAACAACCAGGAATGGCTTTAGATATTGAAATAAACAGATTTTCATTCATAGAATAATACCAGCATAGATGTGTAAGAGTAATCTATCACACAAGTGTCAGTTTAAGCGCTAAAGGAAACTGAAGTGGGGGGAAATTGTGACTGATTTTTTTACATAACATGAAACCATATCAGAAAGAAACTACCATGCGAATCGTATACTGTTTTCCGCTTAATTAATTAAAAAAAGAATCTGACCATATTTGCACCCCTAAGCAAAACATAAGCCCTTGAAAGCGTTGAACATAAACATTGATGTTTAGAAAGAACCGCATATTCAAGTTCCTTAACCTGAATTGTTCGTCCCAAACAGAGTAATTGTGGAAATAATCAATAAACAACGCACTTTTAAGATATATACAGGAGAGAAATATTTGAGAACAAAATAACGGGTCTGAAAATTAAGTCTGTGAAAGGAGTCTACATATTTACATGATTCAGTTATAAAATGACACATCATAGATTGAACATGTACAAATATTATTCCTAGAGTTTAGTTACAAAAGAAACTCATTTTATAAACCATTAATAAAATGTTAAGTATCTTTAGTATTAGTAAACATTGCAATTTGAGTCATCTGCATATAGCAAGCAGTCTATTGCGTCGTTGCTAGTATCAACATTTGCTTTACTTCATACCCTACCGTCTATCATTTAGCAAATCCACTCCACTAAATCGTATATAAACAGCAAACAAATCGCTTTTATAAGAATGAGTAATAAAAAAAACTAGCATATTAGAAGCGGCTTCTTATGTAGGTATTAGCTAAGAAATTAACGGCCAGGGACTGTTTACAAACTCTTTACATTGGTTAGGTAGCGAAGTATACAGTTAACTCATGAATAACAAACTCGAAAGGGGAACTACGCAAGTGACCACAGGTCAATATTTGGCAAGTTATCCAACTAACGAACAGGTAAATCGGTTGCCCGTATCACTAGCTAGCCCGCGGCTAACAGCAGCCTACCGTCAGCAAGTAAACAGACAGTGCAATCGTCAGTCGCCAGTGCAATCGTCCAAAAGTTGGATGGTTATTTAAAATATTCTCAACGTTCATGGTGACCTGTTGTATCCAAAACGAACGTCTCTTACCTTTAATTGCGGGTTCACTCTTTAATCTTAGTTCGACTTTCCCATCCCAGGCCGTCCGGAAGCATCCGACACGGCGCGCGACGTTTAATCCTCAACGGACCAATTCGAAATGAAAACCTTCAAAGATCCCAACAGATGCGCTGAATGCACAAAATACTCTCCTTCATAAACCGCGTCGCTGTCAACAACCGATGTTTCAGAACGGTTTCCTTGATATGTTCGTCAAAAACGGTTTGTTTTCCTTAAAACGTCCAGCTACCCGAAGATTTACGAAACGCTGCGAGGCAGTCCACGATTCTAGCTCCGCTGAATGTTGGACGGAAACGACGCATTGAGAGACGGGTAGCGATTGGCTGTCGGAAACAGACGGAAATGAGGCATTGATAAACGAGTAGCAATTGGTTGTTTAACGTGGACGGAAATTAGGGTGTGAAACTTAAGCAGGGATTACCTGCGAGGTGGAACTGTGTTACGGTCTGTGATTGTGCGAATCTGTCGCCATAGTGGATCGTGAAGAAACTCATTCATTAGAGAGATTAAATGCTGGTATCAAAGAACTGTACATTGAAAGATTGACGTCTCGTCCTGCCTGTTTCCTGCCTTCTGGTTTCTGGGATATGCTCCACGTTCATCGAGACCTGGATATAGGCGGCTGGAAGATAGTTGAATGGATTGTGGGGGATATTATGGTTGCCCCCCCCCCCTTATATATATATATGGTATACCATATATGTGTGTGCGCGAGAGAGAGAGAGTATTCACCTGGCTTTGGTCGATTAAAGGAATGTTTACTTCAAAGTTATGCTCTGTTTTCCCGAATGAGATGTAAGCTTTGGAAATGGCGCACTCTGCTGTTGATATTGTGTCATTGCAAACTTGGTGCATTTCAGCATCGAACTGTCATTATTTCAGTAGTTCAAAGTTGGTAAGTCACTGCTGCCCCTGAAAGAAATCATAACGAGCACATAAACTGGACAGTAATATGTGTTTTATTAACCTGTAAATTCAGAATAATTAACTATCAACCTAAGTTTTAGGGCTATGTCTAATCCTTCATCATTAGTTGTTGGTTATGTTAAATGTTATAGAGTGCTTTTGCCTGTTTTATGGTGTTAAGAATACACTTTATTTGTCCAATTAATACTTTGTTGATCCCTGTGGGGAAATACTCTTTACACCTTTACAACCCTCTGAGCCACATGCTGCCCCCCCCCTAACCGCACATAGTTTTCTTGAAATCATATTAGAAATTATATTGCACTGACTAATACAGTTTACTGGAGTAAAAGTATTTAGATTGGTTCAAAACAACAAATTCTTAACTTTGCTGCATTGCATTTTACTTCCCTTATCTGTTGTAATCAGAGATAGGACAATTGTTATTGAAGTCCTGTATTTAACACTTGAGCTCTATAGCTTATTGATTCTGTATAAAAATACATTAAAAGTTATACCAATGCTAGTTTCAAAATTCTTAACATTCAGCTGATTCTGACAAGATTCTGTTGAAGTGTTAAACCACTTGTAGTGTGTAATTACAGAGTTCATTAAGCACTAAGTCTCTGGGGGACAAGTAATTGTTCACAACTGGGGCTAATTAGACCCATCATGGAAGTTGCTAAAGTGGGTAATTGTCAGTGAATTTTAACTAAGATGCAAGACAAGTACAGGAATGAGGCCACATATTTATACATAGTAAAGTGTGTAATTTTGAGACAAAATGGAAGTTTCACACTTCAAGTTCAAAGCTTTTAAAGGGTTATACAATGAGTTTGCTTGCAAAGAAATCTATATGGGGCTCATTTCCTCATTTGAGCATCTATAAATCACTGAAGCGTAATTCTGATCATCATTTATGATGGTCTCTTTTCTGATAGTTAATTAAAATATTGACATTGGCCTTAACACTTAGGCTGTCATAATGATCAGAGTAATGAAGACCATTAGGCATTCATTTGTGTATAGTCATATGTTGCTTTTGGGCTTTACATTTATTTGGTACATGTCTATCCATACAATTGAGAAAGCAGGGTGAAACCTGGAAGAATTGGGATTGAGGGCCCACCAGTGAAGTCGCCTTATTGGCCACAGTATTTAAATGAGCAACTTTTGGATTACAGATACAGTAATCTAACCTACTGAGCCACACTAGAGTCTCTGAATGGAGTTTCTGCAGTCATTCATGTGATCAATTATTTTAAGCCAGCCACTGAAGAAGAAACATTCTGACAATATTATCAACATGTGCAAATTTACAGTCTCCTGTGGTAGTGTTGCACCAGTCAGATTTAAAAATTACATAAACTTCTGCCAAACAGAATTGTCCTGAGAGGTTAGCTTGCTGAAAATAAACTGCCATAAAGGAGAGTGCACATCCCTTAAAAGTGACCATGATAAATGGTTGGAAGAAGGATGGATAGAATGGAAATGAACAAATGACACAGGCGCTACATCCCAGGTGTCAGACTCCAGTCCTGGGGGGCCGGAGCCCTGCACATTTTTGGGTTTACCCTCGTTTAACACACCTGATTCAACTTCTTGTGCTAATTACCACATAGCAGTTGAGCTGAATCATTTGGGGTGGAACAGGGAAAGAACTAAGCTACACAGGGCTCCGGCCCTCCAGGACTGCAGTTTGACACCCCTGTGCTACATCGTGGGGTTCCAAAGGAGGCAGTGACTACAGCCAGAAAGCATGTTTTTTTCAATGTGATAAATGAGTAAAATGCAAAGTGTTTTTCTCTATCATTGATCATTTTTTCACCCCCAATCAGTGATGGATATCTGCTGTGATTTTTCTTCTTCTGGCATTTTTCCTATTGCAGTGTTTTCAGCACAATGTTTACCACAAATGAAAGAGAGTGCATATTGCCCCAGTGTTGAATGGCTGTGTAATTCTGGATTGATCTGCCAGTGCTGACCTCTTCTGGACAACCTTAGTTCAGCTGCACATAGTGGAGAGGTTCTTTTTTTATGAACCAGAATTATAGAACTCAGTTCTGTCATACAGTCACCCTGTGTATGTAGTTTTAAAACTGTTGCTCCTTTAAGGCAGGCAAAAGGCAGACGGACAATACAAGGACTAATAACAACAACCAGAAACAGCTGATCACACGGGGATTCCACACGGGGTTAACGAGGGCGCGTGGCACAGGGAAGGAGCGGACGATCGGGGCATGATACATTGTTTCTTTTAACTTTACACATTGTTTGGATACATTTATTTTCTTGCTTAAATTACTGTTTTGATAAATGTGCTTAGATGTCTTCAGTACAGTATATGCTTTTCTTGTTATGTCCGGTTCATTTTGTGTTTAAATGCTAAAAAAAGAAAAAACATATTTCGGTGTATTTTTTTGGGGCCGGGAACCAATTAATTGGTTTTCCATTATTTCTTATGGGGAAAATTCGATCAGAACGCGAACTCTTTAGGATTCGGTCCGGAGTTCTGAAAGGAGTAATTTCGAGTTCTGAGGAACCACTGTATTATGTATATACGCTTCGTCTGCCTAGCGTCACGTAATCACAACTGAGCCGATGGTTCTCTCGCTGCGGGGTTGTGGGTATTCATTTCCCATTCAGGTCTCAGTCGGCGTGCCTCACTCGTATAGTCAAAATTTAGTAGAAAAGCGCCACCCGAATAAGGGCGTAGCTGTGCAAGCGATGAATCTGTTTAACGACAATGCAATGTCGTTAAACGAGGAGACAAAGGAAAAGGAGGCAAAAGCGGATGTCATTGGATAGGTTCCTTGTTAAAGTCGCACAAAAAGAAAAAGATTCCAGTGAGCCAACAGATAGCAGTGATTACGTTAGTTAAAGTGAAAGTCGTCCTACAAAAATAACCCTCCTCTTCTCTCTCTCGTCTCGCTCACATCATCCACGATTATTTTCAAAGGTAAGGTGCAGGTTAATTTGTTTATGTATTTTTACTTTATATTTTGTATTGATAATTTTTATACGAATATTTTTGGGCTGTGGAACGAATCATCTGATTTTCCATTATTTCTAATGGGAAAATTGGCTTTGATATACGAGTGCTTTGGATTACAAGCACGTTTCCGGAACGAATTATGCTCGCAAACTAAGGTACCACTGTAATTACATTCTTTTGGGGGTGTGGTTTGAGTCATGTCATTATATGGAATATTACTGTAAATGTTATTTTGATATTCACATTATATTTTCCTTATTAAGCCATAATTCATTATTTCATATAAAACGTATATTAATATGTATAAATTATTTTTTATATTTAAATCCAAGCAGTCATTACATTCATCCAGTTTCTATTCTATTCTCCATGGCCATCAGACCAGTGAACAAGGCACATTCAGCTGATTCAGCTCAATGATAATAGGTACGTTAGCATCATCGCGAATCGGCCGCCATATTGGGTCCAATAGCGCGTTCGGGATTTTTCCGCCCTGGCAGGAGTATGCCTATTAAGATCTCCATTTATGGGCAAACGGATGGAAATTCCCGGGTATCCTTTTGATGATGTAGATACAAGATACCCAGAATTCCCCTTGTTCACCAATTTTTCGATTTCCAATTTTTAGGATCGCGGCTTAATCGTGTGGAGTTTTGTGTTCACAAAAACATCCTTCAATTTAATAGAAGGTAGGTAGGAATTCAAATAAATTATGTATAGACTACAAAATTAGATATTCAAGATCAAATTTAGAAAGTTTTGTGAGGTGTGGAACGTCAGCATCTGTTTTCTAGCGTCAGCAAAAAAACGTGTCTGTACTGAAAATTTCAAAAAGTTACAGCATTTTAATGCAATGAAAACCAGGTTTTCGGTAATAGGTTTTTCTTTATTTCTATTGAAAACAAAGGACGTTAATTACCCCGCATTCAAAGATTTTGAAATGTAATAACTTTTTTCAACCTATTATATGGATCTTGGTGTCATTGGAAAGATTATTTCAAGATCTATCATGATAAATAATCCATTTTACAATAATAACATTTTGAAATTTTTGCTAACATACCTAATGATAAAATAAATAAATTTTCCTAAGAGACTTTCCAAGCTATTGCTCATGCCATTACCACATTTTTTGTCCAAAGAAAACTTTCTTCTCTGGTGAAATTGTTAATTCCTTTATTCAAAGTTGTGCTGAAATTGGTCCAATGTTATATGACTGCATCTACGTTAAGTTTTACTGGGACAGCAGTTCAATGGCTGGGCGGATGAGAAAATGAATACCTCTCAAAATGTATCGAGAGACCCTATGCCTTATGTTGTGGAATAATCTTTACCGTCTGCTGCCTGTGTCAAAAATTCTTGTGTCAGTGCTGTCTGCAGCCTGTATTAGTCCTGCTTAAAGGGGCCTTATTTTTGAAAACTGGTGCTCATTTATCTAACTAGGCCATAGAGGTGGGTGATAAATCGATTTTATCGATTAATTCCAATTTACAGTTCAGGACGATGTGTTTTTATGAAAATCGATTTTATTACTTATTTTACACGCGAGCGCCAAAAGCGGAACTAATGCGACGCACCGTTCTTCACGGGTACATTAGCGCGGCGCACCCAAACACTGTAGCGGATTCACAAACAACATGGCAATGATTCGATTTTGCGCCCTACAAAAACAAGTCCTCTTTACAAAGTCTGTTTAAAAACTGTTGCAACCAAAGGAAGCAGCACGACAAATTTATTCCAGCATCTAAAGCAGAGGCACACAGCGGAGTGGGAGAAGTGCAGCTCCCAGCGAAATGAAAATATACACAGCACCAGCACAACATCCAAAGTTAAGCAAGCAACTGTCCCTGACACGTTTTCGAACTGTGTGCCATATGATAATAATGGGGCACGGTGGAAGGCGATAACAAACGCTGTCGCGATGTATATTACAAAAGACATGATGCCCATACATACTTTGGAAAAGCCGGGATTCATTAACATGCTAAAAGTTTTTACAAGTTTCTAAAAGTGTTTACAATGGCGTGGTCTGCCGTTTCACTTACAAGCATCTTTTTTGGCTTGTCAGATTGCACTTTAAAGTTTTGAACCATTTATTTGTCATCTGTAGTTTGATTTTGAGTAGGGGAGGGGATAATCGATTAAAATCGAAAATCGGATTTATTGTGAAAAAAATCGGAGATTTTATTTTTAGGCCATATTCAATATTGCCCAACTCTACTAGCCAATAACAAGAACAAGTCATAAGGGTTAATTTAAAAATAACCATAAGAGGGCAGTAAAACACCATAAATAATATTAGTTCGGCAGGACCCATATTTACACAAGTCATCATTCCTGCTTTACCATACTCAAAATCTATCCAGTAGTTTCCTTTTTACTTCAAAAATCATCATCTCTGTGACCAAGGTGCTATTGTATGTTTTTACAATCTTATTGGTGGTATGTGATTTTTACATTTGTAGAGATTTTTCAGTATTATAAGCTGGTCTTTATGAGGCGGGCGGAGTGGTGGCTCTGTGGCTAGGGATCTGTCCCAGCAGTGGTCCCACTCTTTTGGGCCCTTGAGGAAGGCTCTTAACCTGCAATTGCTTCGTCCTGGGTATGACGATAATCTACATCCAGGGCTGTAAGGAGATCCTCCAATTTACAGGGAAATTTGGGGGCTGGTAGCAGGATTGGCACTCCAGCCACCAGAAAAAGTCACACTGGTCAATTTGGACTAGTGTGGTGCTGAGGTATCACCCACTGTGGGGCTGCACTCAGGTTCTCATCCCTGAGGTGGTTAGTCATGTGGTGGGTGCGACAATGCGCTGTAATCAGTGCGCTCCCCCTTACCTACCTTTATGAAGTGGGAAACCATTTTCTGTTTAACCACACTGGTTATCTCTCTTTTTTTATTACCTCTGAGAAACTGCTTGGCGACTACTTCTTAAAATGTGATGAATAATGTAAAATTATTGAATTCATTCTGACAATAAAATGTAATTTTTCCCTCCTTCTCTTTAAGATACTCCATACTTTCTTACTCTCACTCATCAAGTAAAATTACAATATATTCTTCAAAATACAATTTTCAGTAATAGTATTTCTGCCATTTTTGTATTGCTTTCCATTCATTTTTGTGTTGTGTACATTTAAAATTAATGGATTAAAATTCATGTTCATCAGGAAAACAAACTATTTACTGATTAGTATCAACAATAAAAAATTTGGGGTATGTTCTCTATCAAATTCATATTTGTGTTGCTTTAATTCTGTTAGAGAATTTAGAGGTTGTGCTTATCAGGGTTGCTATGTAAATCACAAGATCCTGGTGCTGTGACAATGATCTCTATCCCCCAATGTTATCGTTATGGTGCTCAGCACTGGGAAGAATACCTCCTCTGTTAACTGAACCTTCTGGTACCCTAGTAAAAGCTGAACCCTGCTTTGGAAAACACCAATAGTACTGTAGCTCAGAAGGACATAAAGCTGCAGGATTAAATTTTGCATCAAAATCCACAACGCAACACCACTGGAAAAAGTAATTAAGTAGTACTAAACCTATTTCACTTATCTTTTCTGAACTGAGAGTGGGTGCAAGTAAAAAATGTTTCTAAAAGAAGATTGTAATTTGTAATTGACTATTCTCAATAAATGGATGATTGAGCTGCACCTATATTTAAACTATGAGGCTTTTAAAATCACTTGATATAATTTAGGTTGTCCCTGCGATCTAACACTGTAGAGTCATATGCTGCTGGGAATAAGGGGTCCATTTCCCTTCCTTCTATTGTGCCACTGCATTAGATGAGCTAGCTAGTGCTAGCACAATAGTGCTGCATGCTAGAACTACTGGAAGTAGTTACAATGAGCATCTATAAACTATTTGTCTTTATTAAACTAAATTCAAGCATTACATACACATCGGATCCATACATGGGCTCATACCTCATTAACTCTTTGCTGTGGGACATGTAAGATTCAAAATTATGTGGTAATTCTAATTATGGTGAGTCAGCCCCAACTAGCTTTGCCCAATCACACCCACTCCGCTCAGAGGCAAGTTGTGATGTGAGGACATCTAGTCTAATTTCCTTCATCTGCTGTCACAGACGACGAAGGGCAGGGCCAGAGAGCTCCGCCCATGTGGCCCGCTCCTGCTACAGCAGCCTGTCAGCCCACATATGCTCATGTGCTGCTGAGAAGACACAGGGGCAAGACCCAGGGCTGCTTTGACATCCCGAGTCTTTTAACCGTCACTCCTAACCAGCCTGCATGATAGCAGATGCCTGCTGTAACGCTCGCTCTCTTGCAACCCTCATTATTGCAGAAACTGTTCCAGGCGTTAAGAGTATCTATCATATCTGCCCATCCATCTTCCATGCCTCTTATCCAGTACGGGGTCTTGGTGAGCCTTGACTCTTTAGTCCTTAGATCTTAGTCCTGAGTCTTTAGTCCTTAGAGTTTTGTTTTGAGTCTTTAGCCCTTAGCCCTTAGCTCTTGCAGTGATGGCAGAATGTCAGCCGAAGTATAAACATAATTTTTCTCCTCCACAACCACAGGCTATCACTGCCATTGAAGGCAGCAAGTTCTGCTAGTTTGTCATTGAACTGCAGCTCCTTCATTATTTAAGCTAATGGCTTTTGTGCTCATTGTATCTTGCCTGGATGTTAATGACATTTCAGACTTACTCAGCCCCCAGAAACTCCGAGGCTCTGCTCAACCCAACATTCTACATCCTTATCGACCCACACTTTTAATTGTAATTGATTATTCATCTTACACTGCACTCTCATGCATGCACACACAAGCATACAAACCCACATTCACAGTTGGGTATGCGTGGAGACTTTTCATTGTACTGCAGCCCCAAACCAGTAAAAGATAAATAAAATAGATGAAAACTGACAGGTCACTTTTTGGCAAGGTCAGGTTTTGTCCAAACACGCAGACACACACGTGTTGGTGGACCTTAATTTCTATGGGAAAAAAACCCTGATCTCAATCATGAAGCCCTTAATCCCTACTCAGCCCTAACCTTGGCCATAAGTAACAAAACAAAATACAAGACTTTTGGTATTTTTACTTTTTTGATTGCTTTCACAGACTTTTATAAAATCAAGGTTATCCAAATGGGGACCTGCAAAATGTCCCCAAAAGTAAGAATGTTTCACGTTTTCTACACTTTGAGAACATTGTGGTCCCCATATGTGATGTACGCAAACCCCACAAAACCCCAGGAAACTGGTTCCTATAAGGTAAAAAAACAGGTATTCATCATTTGGTCCCCAAAAGTTAAGGGATATCTGAAACACACACAGACACAAACATAGGCGTAGATGTAGGGGGGACGGGGCCACATGTCCCCCCAATGTTGAGATGGGGGGGGGATCATCCCCCTCAATAGTATCCCATATAATGCCTGGTTTACAAAAAACACATGATTAATACAGATGCTCCTCTACTTACGAATGAGATACATTGCGAACTGCCGTTTGTAACTTAAAATGTTCGTAAGTCGTTATTCAACATCATTTAAAGGGTATACGCAAGTACAAAGAACTAGGATGCTGGGAGTACATACAGTATGTTGCTGTGCAGCGGGAGTAGCAGCCAGAAGATGTACTAGGTGGAATTGGCGCACAGAAGAAAAAATTGATGTTACGGACAGGAAACGGGAGCCCAATGAACACAATTTGGACTTACAGTTCTCTTTGTTCGTATGTCTGAAAGTTCACAAGTTGAAAGTTCGTAAGTAGAGGAGCATCTGTGTATCTCATTGCATACTTTAAAGTTTTTTTTTTTCTTCCAGTTTTTATTTGTAGACCCTTACCCTCCGTTAAAATGGCTTATTCTCCACTCTCACTGCCAGACCCGCGAGTAAAGAGCCGATTAACGGTGAGCGCAGAAGCACGGTACGGCTTAACTTATCATAACCAACAGTTCATCAATCAATGGCTATGTGAAATAGTGGAATTTAATCATCTCATGTGGATTAAGTTTCATAAGGATTATCTTATTTGATTGTGCAAACTGCACCTAGCTTGGATAGTTAGCCCCATAGCTCAAATAGCAACGCTGATATCGCAGCGGTACATAAGTGTTTGTGTCAGTCACAGTTCTCATGCCACTGTGTTTGCTGTTACCATGTAAGAATGAATAAGAAGCCGCTCAAAAAATGGGGCAGATGTGGCATTTATTTGGAAAACACCATAAAGTAAGTTACAGTTAGCAGCAACTTAGAATCATTTAGTTGGTGAATACCCCCGGCAGAAAGTCTCATTTATTGCTAAGAAGAGATTCAGTATATCTTCTAGTTTCTATTTTATGTGTGTTGTGTTTCTTTTCCGAAAAGTTAGGATTTGTTTGTGAGAGAGACAGGGAGCAGAAGAATGACAGGAGCATCATAATAGACCCTAAGGTGAGGTAACTTTTCCACTATGAATGGCCTGACATTGGTGGCGGAATCTCGCAAATTGTGCATAATATTTATAATTCCCGCATATACAGCATACATAATGTGGGACTTAATGCAGCTAAACTACCATTTTAGTGAAGATGAATAACAGTAAAATGGAAAGATAAATTTCACTTTATATATTGTAAGTATAATAACAATATTTTAGGGAGAAAAAAACTAACTGTATACAACGCGACTACAGAATTGACATGACGTCACACCTCTGACTCCGATATACCCCCCCATGTTAATATGAAACCTACACCCCTGCACATAGATACTTTTTCCAGTAACCTTGAAAATACTTCCCCTGTTACCTTCCTGCAAGATCACTTCATGTTTATAATTTATAAGTGGCATAGCATTTTTCCAAACTAGGCCTGGCCTCAAACATTTGGCCTTGACCAATGCAGTAGAGCAGGGTCTTCAATTGCACTACTGTATAGTCAGTCAATTAAAGCCAGCCATTTATTAATTTAACTTTAATAAAATATTTTTTTCTAATTAGGTAGCCATCTAATAATGACTACATTAATTAATTAATATTTCTGTAAAAATATCACAATATCTCACCAACACTTCCTATGACCGATATTTCTGTTAGAATCTATGAACATTCATGACACATTGTAATGCATTCATAAAGCATTAGAAACGTGGCTATATTTATAAAAAGGCATAACACATTATAGCCATGCTTATTATGCATTATAATGCTCTCATCTATAATGCACTCCTGCAAAAAGCATCCTCATTTCCTATACTGACCATTATAATACATTATGAAGGTATATATAGTGCATTATAGATGATAATTTCTAGTAAAGTGTTACCTGTCAGGATTGGTGCTTGTCCGACCCTGTCCTTTGTCTCTCTCCCTTGTTTGGCCAGCAGGTGTTGCTTGCCATTCTGTCTTCCTCCCTGTCATTCACCCTTCAGCCCTTATGTGCATTACCTGCACTCCACACCACTGCATAGCTCAGTGGGCTGAGCATGTAGCCCAGATTGAGAACCTGTTAGTCATGGGTTCAAAACTAGCCATGAACAGCCCTCATCTGTTTCGTTTCTTTTTTGCATTCCCTACTGTTATTGGTTATCATTGCTTTTTTGTTTTTGTGTTTCAGTTGGTTCCTTGTCTTTTGCTCCTTGTCCCCTGTTTGTTCAGTTTTCCTTGTTTTAGTTAACCCTTAGTGTCAATTTTCCCTAGTCTCCAGTACTCTTTAATTGTAATATGCCACACCTGTTCCTTGTTTGCCCTGAGTCCTGGTGACTGGTTATGATTCTCACATGTCCTGCATTGTCTTGTTAGCTGTGTATTTAAGTGTCTGTACTTGTTATGTTCTTTGAGGTTCATTGTAGTTGTATGCAGTTAGTTTATGTGTGTTTGTTGCTCAAGTCCTGGTGCTTAGTCCTGTTCCCTGTGTTTGCTCAGTTCCCCTGTGTATTTGATTTATGATTTCTTTGTTACATTCTCCCATTTCGTTTTGACCTCTTGTGGTCCTTTTATTTTGTGTCTTCCCCATGGTGTTCAGTTTTGCTTAATAAACCCCTCCTGTCTCAGAGCCACAAGTGGATCGCAACCCTCATTTCTGCCTGCACCATGCTCCCTGTCCATGACAGTTACCAATATCTTTTACATATATAAAAATCTCCTAAACAATATCTAACATATCAAACAATATGTCAGGACAAGCTTAAGGACAATTTAAGAAACCCTCTAGATGGGGATGTGTAGCTGAACTATTAAGGAGACCTGTAAATTTGAATTATAATTATGGGATTACAGTTGTATACCTATAATCCTGTGAAATAGGAGCATTTCATATGTCCAGTCATGTCAAAAGTATTATAACTTGGTTTTCTGCAATTAAAAGATTTTGTACCATGCAAATAAACATAACTAAATAAAATACACTGTGTTTATGCAGAAGAATGTTCTCCAGTAAACTCAATTTCATCTTCAGTTTGAAAACAAAATTAAAATGATGTGCCTTGTTCACCCACTAAATAGCTGTCTCTGCTCTCCCCCTCAGCACCCCCAGGGCTGCACATCACTGATTGGTCCATTTATCAAGAGTGCTCTGGTATTTGCAGTGGGGCCTCCATCTTCCAGAGATGATGGTGATAAATAGTGTCTCCAGCCCTAAACTTACAGGAGCCTGTCAATGTGGCCAAAACAGCTTCTGTCAGCTAGGCGGAAGGGTGGATGGGCTAGGTGAATTGGGGGGTGGGCTAATCAGGCAGGTGGGTGGGCTAGGTGGGCGGACTAAGCAGGCAAGTGGGTGTGGTAAACAGACAGGTGGGTGTGTTAGGTGAGTGGGCTAAGCAGACAGGTGGGTGGGCTGATGGGACAGGAAGGTGGGTGGGCTAAGCAGACAGGTGGGTGGGCTAGGTGGGCAGGCTAGGGAGGGACCAGCTAAGCAGGCAAGTAGGTGGGCGAGGGGGGTGAGCAGGCGGGTGAGGTGTGGGGAAGCTAAGCAGGAAAGTGGGTGTGGTAAGCAGACAGGTAGGTGTGTTAGGTGGATAGGCTAAACAGGCAGGTAGGTGTGCTGGGGGGTGGGTAGGTGAGTAGACTAGGGAGCAAGCTAAGCAGACAGGAGGGTGGGCTAAGCAGGCTGGTAGGTGGGCATGAAGGCTAGGGGGTTAGCAGACAGGCGGGTTGGGGGGGTGGCTATGGGATTGGGCAGGAAGATGGGCTAAGCAGGTGGGTGGGTTAGGCAGGTGGGCTAGGCAGACAGGTGGGCAGACATGCCAGGTGGGTAGTTGGGAAGGTTCCATGGGCAGGTGGGCAGCCTAGGTGGGTTGGCAGGCTGAGCATACATGTGAGAGGACTTGGCAGGTTCGTAGGTGGATTAGGCAAGCAGGCAGAAGGGGT
>NW_027326203.1:0-39053 GCF_048594095.1 Paramormyrops kingsleyae | reverse complement strand
GAATCGGAATCCAGATATGTTTCCATACAAGGAATTTGCCTTGGTGGTGCTTTTACATGACATTACAAAGAACATAAGAACATAAGAAATTTACAAACGAGAGGAGGCCATTCGGCCCATCAAGCTCGTTTGGGGAGAACTTAACTAATAGCTCAGAGTTGTTAAAATTTTATCTAGCTCTGATTTAAAGGAACCCAGGGTTTTAGCTTCCGCTACACTAGCAGGAAGACTATTCCATACTCTAACTACACGCTGTGTAAAGAAGTGCTTCCTCAAATTTTTCTCCCGCTAATTTCCACTTATGGCCACGAGTTCTAGTATTTAGACTAATATTGAAATAGTCATTTGGCTGAAGAGCATCCAGACCCGTTAGAATCTTATAGACCTGAATCATATCCCCCCTTAGTCTCCTTTGCTCAAGGCTAAACAGATTGAGTTCCGCTAACCTCTCCTCATAAGACATTCCTCTAAGACCAGGAATCATTCTCGTAGCTCTTCGTTGCACCTTTTCTAAGGCAGCAATGTCCTTCTTGAGGTATGGTGACCTAACCTGCACACAGTATTCTAGGTGGTGTCTTACCAAGGAATTATATGAGTGTATCATCACCTCCCTTGACTTAAACTCCACACACCTAGAGATATAACCCAACATTCTGTTGGCCTTTTTTATTGCTTCCCCACACTGGCGAGAGTTACCCACATTTAGCAAAGACATATGCAGAAAGGTAATAAACAATAGACTGGCAATTGGGTAATATGATAATTATATGATAATTAAGTTTATTAATGGTAGTAATGATGGTATTATGATATTTATATATGTGTGTGTACATAGTAATCATTGTAGTATGAATATAAACTATATAAATGGTATAATAATTTAAAGGGCTCTTAAATGGTGCCATTATTAAGTAGCAGCCAAGTCAACTATATGTGCAAGAGTGCAATATGTATACAGAATTTGCAGTATGTGTGCATAATGTGCAAAAGTGCAGAATATAATCATAGAGGAAGTTTATCAGTTGTTCACTGGTTATGCTGGTGGATATTTCACTGCAGCTGACGATTAATTGAACGTCCATTCAGAGACTGGTTTGGTTAATGAGAGAGACTACCTGAGGGGAGAAGCTCTTGGGGGTCTTGGTTCTGATTGCCATGAGTCTTCTCATGGAGGGTAAGGCTTGAAAGATGTGGTGAGCAGGGTGAGATGGGTCCTCAAAGATTTTGTATGCCCGTTTCCTGGTTCTGGTGATGTAAAGTGTCTGGAGGGTAAGCAGGTTACTGCCGATTATTCGCTCTGCTGAGTGGATGATGTGTTGCAGTCTGGCCTTGTCTCGTTCAGTGGCTGATCCAAACCAGGCTGTGATGGAGGAGGTGACGATGGACTCAATGATTGTAGCGTAAAACTGGGCCATCGTGGTTATAACATGTTATTTTGGATCAGGCACGGACAGTTGTGAGAGTTCATTCCGCATTAGCTCCGATAGAATAGTATTAAATGCAAAGCTAAAGTCCACAAACAGAATCCTAACATATGTCTCAGGGCACTCCAAAAGTCGGAGTAAGAAATGGAGTCCAGTGTTAACTGCATCGTCCACAGGTCTGTTGGTTCTGTAGGCAGACTGTAGCCTGGGGTCAAGCGATAGGTCTGTGATGGTTTTAAGGTATGACAGCACAAGTCTCTCAAAAGCCTTCATTACCACCGATGTGAGAGCCACCAGTCTGTAGTCACTGACTGGTTCAGTGACTGGTTGAAAATATCTGTGAAGACAGGTGACTATTGATCTGCACAGTGCTTCAGAGTGGCTGGGGAGACAGAGTCTGAACCAGGAGCTTTCCTTGTATTCTGGCTACTGAAGATCTTGTTTACATCTCTGTCGTTGATTCTCCTGGGGAGGTGGCTGGACGTGGGGGGGGTGAGCTGGGTATAGTGTGGGCGAGGTGTGAAGGTACCCAGGTGTGAAGAAGGCCATTGAAAAGGTGAGGGCTGTATGATGCGCGAATGTGGCTTTTCAAACCCGCAGTAGAATTTGAACAGGTTTTTGTCACCACTCCTGTAAGCTTCATCTTTTGTTTTAGGAAGCTGCCTGAGTTCAGTTGTAAACCATGGTTCGTCGTTATTATAGCTGACAACAGACTATTTGGGAATGCGAGAGTCCTCGCAGAAGCTTATGTGCCATGTTACAGTGTCCGTGTATTCATCCACGCTGTTAGTAGCAGTTTTGAAAACATTCCAGTCTGTCGAGTCAAAGCATGATTTTAATTGCTCTACTGCTCCACATGTTCAGTGTTTCACTCTAGTAACAACAGGTTTAGCAGTTTTCAGATTTTGTCTGTATGCTGGAATTAGATGAATTGTTGCATGGTCAGAGTTTCCTAGTGCAGCACCAGTCATTTTCTGTCATTAAAATGTGACGTCTTTTCAGTTAGCTATTTATTTATTTTGGCTTTTTCTTATTATTATGTGTTCATTGTAATTGATTAATAAAATTATTTATTTTCATTATTATTTCTTTTACTTATCTTTGAAATGTGATTTTGACATTTTAATTTGATTGTATCCTTGTCTTTGTAAAGCACTTTGAATTGCCTTGTGCCCGAATTGTGCTATATAAATAAACATGCTTAAAATCTTTGATGATGACAATGTGCCCAGCCGGCTGTGAACTGTTCTTCGCTTTCTCCATCTTTGCATTTCTTGCATTGTGAAGATCTGCGAGCTGTTTAATTTTAGTGACCACTCCTTTTCAGGATTATGTAGTATATGTTTAACATTACTTCAAAGTGTGGAAGGGAAATTTAAAGTGATGGTAGGCCAGGGTTGGGAGGCATTGTGGGATTGTTCTTGTGTCTCAGGTTTTGTTGTTTTGGGGATGGTGCCGTGTGTCCTTGCCTCACAGCCACCTGCACGGAACCAGCTTTGCAGGCCACAGATCTTGGAGAACTGGGCTAAAGGGAACATCGCCGGGGGGAGAAAGGGGACCTGCAGGAAGCCTTGAAATGTAGCTGCTATACTATGCTAGACGCAGTTTGTTGTATGGTAGCATTTGAACACACAAGCAAGTTATGTACCCATAAGGGTTGTATATGTTTACGCTGAAGTCTTTATTTAGGTATGTTGGAGCACGGCGTCTCCACCGGGTCCGTGGATGAGAAGAGATTCACAGCTGACACGGGGAGAAGTTGCAAATCACCGGTTTATTGTCTGACAGATTGCAATCCGGGAGCGGCCATCTGACATACATTCAGCATGTACAGGAGGAGGCTCTGCCATATGTATCAGCTGTATCCCTTTTAAAGCCCTTTGGGCATCTCCCCCCCTTTCTCGGTACCTTCCGTGTACGTGACAACCATATGTGTGATTCTAGCCGGCTCGTACTGTTCTTGGCCTTCTGGAAGGCTAAAAGATAAGTAGGGGCCGCTGATGTTCTCTGTCGCCCCCCTATCTGTTCCGATTAGGTAGCCTTGACTTGCCGGCGCGCCAGTCAGTTCTTGTTTTGATTAGTTACAGCCTTATAGAATCATTCCCTTTATTTTATTAATTATTCCCTCAATTAATATAGGGTTGGGGTTTCCCTTACTGATAACATTGTGAGCCATGCCAGCCATGGACACCGAAGGGGGGGTTGCACCTTTTTGCTGGGTTGGGAGTGGAATTTCCCTAATGTTTAGGGTTTTTGCCCTCCTTCCTAGGCTGGATAGACAGGATTATGTGTGGGACTCATAGGAGGCCTAGGCCTAACGAGGATTGGAAACTGAACATCCTTGAAGTAGACCAATAGAGGTGGCGTATTATGTTTGTTGTATGTTCGAAACCTGGTTTGCAGATGTTTGGTAACCAATCAGGACTTAGAAGTCCATATAGGGGAATTCGTCTTATAGTATATTAACCTGCTGATTTCTGGGTGCGGGGTGCATTGCGCATTGTCCCCGAGTGTGGTTGGAACACTACGCTGGATTGCTGAATAAAGAAGAAAATTTTGCTCATTACATGCGAGGCCTGGAGTTTGATTCAAGTGTGACAGAGTGAGAGTGATTATAGAGGATTATAGTCATAGTTGTTTGGGTTAATTCTGAGTACCACAAAAGTTTACAAGCCCTATTTTGGCAAGAGCTAATCCTAATCATTTTCATCCTTGCCGTTTAAATCACTCATGAATAGATGTGTTTGTGAGAAATTGATCTGTTTTAAGCATTTTCAATTTAAATAAATACTGCAATACTACTACGAGATATCTAACAACATACGATGCAACATTCAACAGGGGGTAGTGAAGTGATTCATGGCTGATCAAAGTGCCAATTCAATGTGGGGCAGTGATTAGCATGTGGAGAATGCTGCAGCAGTATTACAAAATCATAAGAACATAAGAAATTTACAAACGAGAGGAGGCCATTCGGCCCATCAAGCTCGTTTGGGGAGAACTTAGCTAATAGCTCAGAGTTGTTAAAATCTTATCTAGCTCTGATTTAAAGGAACCCATGGTTTTAGCTTCCACTACAATAGCAGGAAGACTATTCCATATTCTGACTACACGCTGTGTAAAGAAGTGCTTCCTCAAATTTGTTTTAAAATGTTCTCCCGCTAATTTCCACTTATGGCCACGAGTTCTAGTATTTAGACTAATATTGAAATAGTCATTTGGCTGAACAGCATCCAGACCCATTAGAATCTTATAGACCTGAATCATATCCCCCCTTAGTCTCCTTTGCTCAAGACTGAACAGATTCAGTTCCGCTAACCTCTCCTCGTAAGACATTCCTCTAAGACCAGGAATCATTCTCGTAGCTCTTCGTTGCACCTTTTCTAAGGCAGTAATGTCCTTCTTGAGGTATGGTGACCAAACCTGCACACAGTATTCTAGGTGGGGGTAGTGATAAAAATATATTATTTATTAATAAGTATATATAATCAGTACACAAAGTATAAGTATATAAATATAAGCATATAAAGTATACACTCACCTAAAGGATTATTAGGAACACCTGTTCAATTTCTCATTAATGCAATTATCTAATCAACCAATCACATGGCAGTTGTTTCAATGCATTTAGGGGTGTGGTCCTGGTCAAGACAATCTCCTGAACTCCAAACTGAATGTCAGAATGGGAAAGAAAGGTGATTTAATCAATTTTGAGCGTGGCATGGTTGTTGGTGCCAGACGGGCCGGTCTGAGTATTTCACAATCTGCTCATTTCACAATCTGCTCAGTTACTGGGATTTTCACGCACAACCATTTCTAGGGTTTACAAAGAATGGTGTGAAAAGGGAAAAACATCCAGTATGCGGCAGTCCCGTGGGCGAAAATGCCTTGTTGATGCTAGAGGTCAGAGGAGAATGGGCCGACTGATTCAAGCTGATAGAAGAGCAACTTTGACTGAAATAACCACTCGTTACAACCGAGGAATGCAGCAAAGCATTTGTGAAGCCACAACACGCACAACCTTGAGGCGGATGGGCTACAACAGCAGAAGACCCCACTGGGTACCACTCATCTCCACTACAAATAGGAAAAGAGGCTACAATTTGCACAAGCTCACCAAAATTGGACAGTTGAAGACTGGAAAAATGTTGCCTGGTCTGATGAGTCTCGATTTCTGTTGAGACATTCAAATGGTAGAGTAAACAGAATGAGAACATGGATCCATCATGCCTTGTTACCACTGTGCCGGCTGGTGGTGGTGGTGTAATGGTGTGGGGGATGTTTTCTTGGTACACTTTAGGCCCCTTAGTGCCAATTGGGCATCGTTTAAATGCCACGGCCTACCTGAGCATTGTTTCTGACCATGTCCATCCCTTTATGACCACCATGTACCCATCCTCTGATGGCTACTTCCAGCAGGATAATGCACCATGTCACAAAGCTCGAATCATTTCAAATTGGTTTCTTGAACATGACAATGAGTTCACTGTACTTAAATGGCCCCCACAGTCACCAGATCTCAACCCAATAGAGCATCTTTGGGATGTGGTGGAACGGGAGCTTCGTGCCCTGGATGTGCATCCCACAAAACTCCATCAACTGCAAGATGCTATCCTATCAATATGGGCCAACATTTCTAAAGAATGCTTTCGGCACCTTGTTGAATCAATGCCACGTAGAATTAAGGCAGTTCTGAAGGCGAAAGGGGGTCAAACACCGTATTAGTATGGTGTTCCTAATAATCCTTTAGGTGAGTGTATAAGTACATAAAGTATAAGTATATAAAGTTTAAGTATATAAAGTATATAAGTCTTAAGTATAAAAATGATATAAGTATAAAAAGTTTAAGGGCTCAGAGGACCGCTTCTCCTACTCATCAGAGTGGATCTGGTGCCTGAACTTCTTTTTCAGAGCCTTTGATTTTTTTATTTTTTTTTCTCTTTTCCCTTTCCTTTTTTCTTTCTTTTTTAAATTCCCCACCACCACCCCCCTTCTTCGGAGGACAACTTTATTTTACACTAAATTCAAGAGCAAAGAGTGTGGCTGCTCCGAACTCACCTGTCCCGTGGAGGAAAGGAAAAAAAAAAAAAAAAACGGGGGATACAGAAACAACAATCGTAACGAGAACAGACATTAATCACCATGGGGAGAGAAAAGAAAAAAAAAAAAAGGAAACAGAGGTACACAGGAAAAATAAAACTAATAATGTAGGTGGGACGGAGAAAATGAAGTGTAGGGGAATACAGAATACAAACAACCATAAGAAAAATAACACTCATTACAAGGACATCAAACAACAAACATTATAACATCAGTAATAATAATTATAATTAATAATGTGACAAATAGGTATTATATATATATATATATATATATATATATATATATATATATATTTATGTAGCATACACACACTTGATCCTACCCTTATACATGTATATTTCAATTCCTATGTCTATAACACACGCTAAAAAGTAACAATAATAATGATACTGATCGCTCAACCATTCTTATATGTATGTGTAAGTGTAGGTGTGAACTGATTTGTCATTGGATGTGCTGGCATATGATGCCGTCGGGGGAAGCGACAGCACCCCACCCCCCCACAAGGCCGAAGGCGAAGGCAGGAGAAACCAGGCAACCGAGGCCACCCTGCCGCCCCCCCAGCACAAGGGCCCACGGCCATGTGCCCCGGAGATAACCACCCGCCCAACCCAGGAAGCAGCCCGCGAGGGACTAAAGGGGCGCCAACCCCCGTACAGGGAGGCCCGCAGAGGGAGGACGGGCGGCGAGCCCCCCCGCCCAGCCCAAACCGAACCCCCCAATCCGCCTAGAAGGCCCCCAGTGTCCCAAGATCCCCCGGATTGCCCGCCAGGGCCCCACCACGGCGCAGCAGAGCCAAGCACCACCCGGCCCGCGGCCCAAGAGAGGAGGCCGCCCACACCCGCCAGAGCCTTTGATAAGATGGAAGTAATGTCCTCTTGAGGCCATGGGCGTCCCCTGTGTCAGCCCCTCCTTGGCACTGGCGTCCCACCTGGCGATCTCAGCACCGGGTGCAGTTTAATGCGGGGCAGCTCCGCCAGGACATCCACCATGTTGGGGCCTTTGGTGGGTCCTGCGCCACTTCCCTGACGATGACTCTGCTTGGGGCCCTGGATACTAGCAGGTGGAGGAGGACGAGGTGGCGGTGGAGGATGAGGAGGAGGAGGAGGGGGCGGGAAACAGCTTGGAGCTGAAGTGGGGACTACAAAAGGAGTCCCAGTGGTCTCCGAACTACTCCGGGATATATATGGGTCAGTCAGGGCACCAGCAAGCATGGAGATCTCGGACCGGAACCTTGTCTTCGAGGGCTGCAATCTTTTTCCAAACTGCCGCCCACTCGGACCCTGCCTCTGCTGCAACAGCAGCATGCTGGAGATCCCCGTGTCCACTGGGGAGGTGGATGCCGTTGCAACACTTGAGGATTTCTTCACAAAGCGCTGGGAAAGAAAAAATCTCCAGTTGCAAAAAACTTGTTACATTGCGCAGTTCAACGCAGAGGGAGCGACTCTGTGAAACAAGCGATCTTCCTTGGCCGAAAAAATACTGAATTCGGAACGGAATCAAATCCAAAAAAAACAGTCTGCACACAAAGTACAGAGAGTTAGATGTCTTACTTAAACATCACACAAAATTATATTTTTTTCCATCATCCATTAACATACAGCGCAATCTCAGATTCACATTAGGCCATACACAGATTTCCTGAATAACATTAATATACACATATACATGTATATACTTATATATGCACATTATAAACATTTCAACCTGCAATGGTACTAACAGGGTGGCTAAACTGAATAACACCATATCACAGTCAACGTATTCCGATCAATTAGCAAGTAGCCTTATAGGTAGCTTTAGCATTTTACATACAACTACAAAAAATGATACATTAGTAAAGAAAATAATCAACCACACAATCAGCAAAGGTTCACATTCATATCCTGACTGTTTTTCCTTCACACTAATGATCCCTATATCTATATTTTCAAACAGGTAAATTGACCTACCAGGATATCCAAAAGAGAGCACTTGCACCAAAATCTTTCTATCCACTAATTGCTGCAATTGTATGCTTAGGCCAAAAAAAATAAACAGTGCTCTAAACATTGACATCTACACAAATATATATATATGTATATATACGTTTATTTCCCTAAGTTGCCGTTGACTCTTCTTTCCGCTCTCTTTACCCGCCTTCCTCAGTCTAGAAAAACCCACCGGAAAAAAAACTCCCACCCTACCTTTCGGCACTCAGGAACGTCTTAAAGAGACAGCTGCCCACTTTGGTATACACACACTTATTGTAAGGTTCATGTCTCCCTCTTTACAAATTACGCTCTATAATAGCTTCAAAGCCTTATGGTAGCTTTATAGACCTGGCTACATTTGGTTTTGTTATTATTATTATTGGTATTAGTATTATTATTTTAAGAATGAAGCTAAATAATATAGCTAATATATCACATATGGGTTAAAATGCAGAGGACGCATTTCGTCGTTGTGTGATGTGCCAAGAATGGCACTTGATCACAAAGTTCAAATACTTTTTTACTTGCCAACATTCATAAGCAACGTTATTTTTCAGTACAGTTGAACTTTTTTTTGGGGGGGACTTTTTTATTTGAAGGACTTACTTCAAATATTGACAATAATAACAAAAATAAAGTACAAAAAAAACTGCTAAACAATAGCAAGTGCTTAAAGTGCATAAATAACAAGTGCTCAAAGTGCTAAAGAACTGAACTGCTAAACTGAAGATTAGAAGTGAAATCAAGGCCATTATCACTTATTTTTTCTTTTTTTCTGGGTTGTAAGCAAAGTCCTGCAAACTCTTTCTTTTTAAGACATTTGGATCAGAAGATGGAGCTGGTACAGTGGAGGAGGATGAGGCTTTGGCTGGTCCAGATGATGAGGATGAGGCTTTGGCTGGTCCAGAGGGAGGGAGAAAGAGTTTGGCTAGTCCAGAAGAGTCTGGTCCAGAAGATAAGGATGAGGCTTTGGCTGGTCCAGAGGATGAAGATGATGCTTTGGCTGGTCCTGAGGATGAAGATGAGGCTTTGGCTGGTCCAGAGGATGAAGATGAGGCTTTAGCTGGTCCAGAGGGAGAGAGAAAGAGTTTGGCTGGTCCATTGGAAGTTGAAAATGGTCTGAATGGTCCAGAGGAGGAGGCTGAGGGTCTGGCTGGTCCAGAGGAGGTTGAAAAAGGTCTGGATGGTCCAGTGGAGGTTGGTGAGGGTCTGGATGGTCCAGTGGAGGTTGGTGAGGGTCTGGCTGGTCCAGAGGAGGTTGAAAAAGGTCTGGATGGTCCAGTGGACGAGGATGAGTGTTTGACTCGTCTAGAGGAGGCTTTGGCTGATCCAGCGATATTCCTGGCCTGCCGTATGAGTTTGTTTGCCATCTGTGATGGCCGAATCCTTGCTGCCTCATTCACCCTTTTCTTCTTTTGTGCCTGTTGTGCCTCTTTCTTTTTCTGCAGATGTTTTTGATATGTTTGATACGATGACAGGCAAGACCACCTTAATGGCTGGTCTATTGTCATTGTCGATGCTGTCCACTCCCTTGCTTTAATCGTGGATTTTACAATTGCAAGGCTCTCATAAGTTTCCACATTCATGGAGCATCTGTCTGCTTCAAGAATATCACCCATGAGATTAAATGATCCCTCAACCAGGGGGCCTGTGAAAATGCTAAGTAGTGCTTTGACCAGCTGACCCAGAATGGGAAATCTCACACCTCTCTCTGGATTTTTCATGGATACAACTCTGCTCCACCAATCTACATCAACTCGGCCTTCTTCTTCAATGTAGTTCTGGGCACACGTTACCAGGTCCACCTCTATTTGGTACGCCCGTATCTCTTCCTCCACCTGACCAATCTCTTCTGGTGCGACCACATTAGGCAAGGCCTCTCCTAATGTGATAAAAGCCCCACAGATGGAGTCATCTTGAATCAGAGAGGGAGTGAGTGCAGAAAGTGAGGTGATTATCTTGTTGTCCAGAGGAAGGTCTTTGAGAAGGAACTCTGATGACTTCATGTACCCTTCTCTGAGAGAGTTGTAAATGTTTCTCACCCATATCAGCCTCTCCACACGGGCCTTGTTTAGTGCAGAGTAGCAGTATCTTCCAACAGACAACCTTTTGTCTTAAAGTTGCAAATCTTTACTCCGGACATCAACCTTGATGATATCCTTTGCACTCAGTGGGATGGCTTCCAGCTTCATAAATTTGCTGAGGAGCTCTCGAACTAGGGCCACCATCTCCACGTGCAGCAAGTGCGCCATTGGTTTTTCATGTTGCATTTTTTTCAAAAATCCCTGAAATGTTGAAAGTATGCCTGCAAACATTAAAAAAAAAAAAATTTATTTGACATTTTCACATGCGTAAAAAAAACCCAACAAGAAAACAGAATTAAAGACAAGTTGCATACAGTTCAAATAAATAGCAGTGCGTTTTAAAAAAGTGAATAAAGTATAAATACTTTTAATAGCTTTTATTTCCATATATCAGATGTGATGGAAAAATTACTCCAAATCAAATTATTAACGAATTTGACCAGGTCTGCAGTTTTTTTTACTGGAAGCAAAGGAAATGGAATATGAATCTGTTCCCAAAAAAAAATAAAAAAATTGCAATGTTGAGATTTTTCAAACACTTGACATAAACTTAACACATTTTTCAAGATTTAACTTAACTTTAAATTACTGAAGTAATATTTTGGTGCATAATCATTGTTTTTGTCAGATGTTAATCAGATCATAATCAGATGTTATCATCAGTTAAATCTTTAAAATGTTTTAAGTGTATGTGAATGTTTGTGGCTGAAGAGAAAAGAAAAAATTCACAACACTGCTATATTTTTTTCTTAAGATAAATATTCCTTCTCTTCATTTCCTGTAAAAAAAAATGCACACTTAATAAAGTATTTTACATTTTTTGCCTTGGAATTGAATGTCTAATCTTTCCATTACATTTGAAATATGGAAATAACATACTGATTAAAAATAATTTCACTTTATTCACTTTTTTTTAACAATAAACTGCTGTTTATTTGAACACTTCTATATAACTCTGCATAACTTCTAAAGCTGGTTATGATTGCTGTAGTAGAGACCTGGCTGTTCCCTTTGTAAAAAACAACAACTGTTATTAACTTTCATTACATTTAGCCTAAAGTTTTTGCCTACACAAGTTAGCCTGCTACAAGATACCTCTGAACATGTCGACCATGACTTTGAATCGGTCAAACTCTGTAAAGAGCACAGAGATTCGTGCCTTCCGGTCAAGGTTGGCTTGTGTTCCCATTCGGGATGTTGTGGCTTGTTCTTGTTGAAGAATTTCTACTCTGGTCTTTTCCTCAACTGTTAGTGCATATCTCGTCAGCAATTCATTAAGAAGCCTTCTGTATCACACAAACACACACACACACACCACTGTGGCTATTTTCATTGCTTATTCCTACATAAAACCTAACAACACTCTAAACTAGCACATCACTCTACATGCAATATAATACAATAAAAATGGTTAACTGCAGAGACAGCACATTAAAAAATACTTAATTTATACTACAAAATGATTAGCATTACCTGTATTTGTGTTCTTCATTTGGATTCCCTTCCCTACCCTGTTGCAAGTCTCGACTTTAGTGTTGTGAGATGTGGTGACTATGTGCTTATTGCTGAGGTGTTTTTTTTCTGTTCCTATATTGTACTTCCTACTGGAGTACAGTCTGGGGGCTGTTTTTTTTATTCACCTCCACTCTCCTCACGTAATCTGTTTCTCTGAGTTTTCCTACAGTCCCCTGTCTTCCTGACCTGTCTGCCCCCCTATAATGTTTGTGTATGTATGGTCGGGTTGATGGCCTGCTTTTCGCTGGTACTTGTGACTAGTGACATGGTGAATTGCAACAGCAATAAAGGGAATCAATCAATCAATCAATCAATCCAGCACATAGTAATAATGCACCACCAGTACATCCATGAGTTCATTCAGCCTGGTGCACACCTCCAGCATCTGAAGAAATCTGTTGCTAATAGGTCTTATCAAGCTCTTGGAAGGAAGATGGAGCAGACTCTGAAAGTCTGAGAAAATCTCCTTCTGTTTTGGTGACTTCTCAATATCATAATAGACATCGGAGCAGAAATTTTCCACTTCTGTGCTGAACGGACTCATGAGGGCCTTGGCAGCATTGGAAACCATGTGCACGGTGTCTCCAGATACATCAAGGAGGTATGGGTTCGCCTTCCTTGCTTGAGTTTCAAGGCCAGACTTTTTTCCTCTCATGACTGCACAGTTGTCAAGGAGGATGCTGGTAACTTGTCTCCACTCAAGACCATAAGTCTGCATGACATCTTTAAGTTCCAGCATAAGGTTTGGGGCATTTGCAATGTTGACTTTTCTGCTTGCCAGATGTTGTGTTATTACTCTGTTGCTTTCATTATCAAAAAAGCGAACAAGCACATTGAGTGTTTTATCCATATTCAAGGTTGTTGCTTCATCAACATTGAGTGAGAACATGCATTTTTTTAGCTTCTCAGACAAACATTTTCTGAACTGTAATGCAATTCCATGAGTGTTCATGTAACTCGCATGTTGATTTGAAACCGACAGGCTAGTTAACGCTTTTTTGTCTTCTGCCAGTTTTTTACACAGGGTGACCAGTGGATGCGAAATTCTGAATGCCAAATCATGTTCTGCTATAAATGTGCACAAACGTATTTTTAAATCGCAGACACGGTCAGTCATAGACAACGGTGTGTCAGCTGTAACAGTTGCTCCCGGCAACGTCGTGGTAAGTTTGAGTGCACGGGCAGCGGCTCTATGACCGGAGTCTAAATCATGACAAGCAAGCACTTTCTTACAGCTGCTGGCATACAGTAGCTTCCTCCAGCAAATCGTGCAGAAACAAGCCCGGGGCTCTCTCAGTTTCTTGCACCAACTGCCAAAAGGCTCGCCATTTCTACTTTCTTCAATCCACACCCAGCACCATTTATTTTTGAGTCCTTTATCTATTGCTAGGACATCATCCCCAGGCTTCATAAACTTGCGCTCCATTTTTTTTTCTCCGACAACGCTAACGTGACATTGACGTATGGGTGTCAATCATACCGTGTTGCAAGGACCCGCCCTTCTCTGCTTCTGATAGGCTTGTAACGTTAGTTAAAGCTGCGTTCCTCTCATATGATTGGTAGGTGAAATAAATTGGCTCGAAAATATTAAACCGCATGCGCAGGCTCTAAAATATTATTATTTTTTTCCCTCACGGCCGCACGCCGGAGATCCGGCACGGTGCCGGAATACTTTAAGCCCTGCACTAAGGATCTGGTCTCAGTTTCGTAAACATTATGGCCTAGCCTCCATGTCTGTTTACGCCCCTGTCATGGCCAACCTGCTATTTCCAGCTTCTCTATTAGATAATGCATTCAGACAATGGTTTAAAAATGGAGCGTTGAATATTAAGATGTTATATAAGGATGGCGTCTTCATGTCATTTGATCAGGTTAGACAGGAGTTTGCTCTGCCAGCAAATCACTTTTTCAGATACCTACAAGTTAGACATTTCACACAGAATAACGTCAGTCATTTTCCTTCACTACCTCAGACATCATTTCTTGATTCAATCATAGAAAGTCAGCCAGAGCTTAGGGGAACCGTCTCAAAGCTGTAGACAAATATATTTGACATGGAAGGTTCTTCACTGACAATAGTAAAAGAAGGATATGGGTACAACTATTAATGATGGTCAATGGTCTAACATACTTCAAAGAATCCACTCCTCCTCTATTTGTGCGAGGCACTGCCTCATTCAGTTCAAGATTGTACATAGACTTCACATGTCTGGGGTTAAGTTATCCAAGATTTACCCGGGGGTTAATCCTATTTGTGACAGATGTAGACAAGCACCTGCTACTCTCTTTCACACTTTTTGGTCATGTCCAAGTATGACTGCATTCTGGTCTTCAATATTTGAGGTGTATTCTGTGATTTCGGGGGTAACCTTTGACCTTTGTCCTTTTATCGGACTTTTTGGCGTACCATTGAATGATCTCCCATTACGAAAGACACAATTAAATTGTATAGCCTACTCCTCCCTTTTGGCTCGGCGACTCATTCTTTTAAATTGGAAAAATGAGAAACCCCCCCTCCTTTGTTAGATGGATATGTGATGTCATGTTTTTCCTTAAGATTGAAAAGATTAGATATGCATTGCATGGATCAGTGGGAAAGTTTGATATGGTATGACATCCTTTTATTTCTCATATAGAACAGCTGACAATGCACCTTGACTCTCGATAATGTGTGATGTGTACAAAGTAACTGAGTGACTACTTTTTTTTTTTTTTTTTGTCTTGTGGTGTTATGCTTATTTGTCTTAATGCTTGTACCTGTGGGGGGTTTTTGTATGTCTGAAAAAACCAATAAAAAATACATTGACAAAAAAAAGAAACAATTGCATAACATAGGATACCATAAAATCAAGATAGGATAGGTTAAAAGAAGAAGTTTAAGATAAGATTGTATAAGATAAAGGATAAGATTAAGATAATGATAAGTAGAGATAAGGTTAAGATAACATTATATAACATAACATAGGATACGATAAAATTAGGATAGCTTACGATAAGCATAAAATAATATATAATAAGGATAGGATAGGTTGTATAACATTAGATAACATAGGATATGATAAAATTAGGATGATTGTAAAAATCGAACACGAGAAATTGTGAAATTTACGTGACGTCCCCTTGTCCGCATCTGAAAACGAACACGGAAAAGTGAAGCATCAATTGGCCTTAAGTGTCACGCCAGATGCGTTAGTTGGCAACCCTGTTAAGCCCCCTAGACCCCATCCATGAAAGAATCATGATGGCCATTGAAAGGATGCAGGCAGACACTGGAAACAGTATTGAACACCTGGTCCAGACCATTCAAAAAAATCCCCCTGGCCCGGCGTCCATGGAGAACATGTGTTTTGAGAAGCCCTGCAGGACAGTGCAAGAGCTTGAGGGATTCAAATTGCAGTTGGAGGGCCCAGAACAAAAACAAAAGATGGAATGTTGATATGCTATATTGCTGTTTAAAAGGGTTTGTCTAATTGCAACACTAAGAATTGTTTTTAAGTATTTATCTTCATATGTTGTATAGATCCGTTTTTTTAGTCTGATGGGAGGCTGCAGCATTGGGGACGTTGTGAGGAGAACCCTCAGAAAGATGGCTACAAACGAGGTCTGGTCACAGTTACAGCCTGAAAGGCCGAAAAGGAAAGCTGTCCTTCTTGGGAACAGCACTCCACCATGTTGTTTTAAATTACCTAGTATGTTAAACGGTTAGATTTCACAAAATGTCCATTACATTGCATAGACCCATTGTTTAATATTTATTAAATACTGCATTTTTTCTAGGAGCTTGTGCTGCACAATTTCCGAGGGTTAGCGAGAAGGACATTGAAAATTATATAGGGGATACCCTAAAACACGCACCTCAACGTGCAAAGATCCACCCAATACCTGTACGTTTTTTTTGTTTTTCTTCGGAGCAGTTAACACTTAAAACTGCACTGCACATTGATGCCATTTTTAAATTCGTAGTACCTGTTCACTTAAATCGGACAAGCCAAGGTCGTCACGCCCAGCTCGTCCGATCCTCGTGTGTGCCACGTCCCCTCATTACTCACGTGCACTACCCTGATTGTGATCACCTATTTCCTGTTATTTCGGCTTGTCTTGTGTGTTTCAGTCCGCGTTCGAGTCTGTTTCCCCAGGTCTGTCATTGACGTTGTTAACCGAGTGCTCCCCTGTCTGCTTGTTCTCCATAATAAACCCCGTTGCCCTTGGATTGCGGTCTCCCTGCTCCTGCTTTTCCGCATCCCACTCGCTCGCCCGTCACCCGGTCGTGACAAAGGTGCTGTAACATTTTATGGCAACACAGGAGGACATCCAAGATATTAGTGTAACTGGTTACTTTAATTACCCTTCACCTTGTCTCTCTATTAAACCTTTGTTTCTGTCACAAATTCATGGACACCTACTCATAGTCTAACCACTAATAATCTCAGTTTTGTCTTATATTTCCACACTTTACATGGCAAACACATTTGGTTAATATGCTAAGTTACCTCATAGCCTGTACACCTAAGGGTAATCAAAAGCAATTAAAAAGTAAACGAAGTGACTGGGAAATATTGTTATTTATGATTTTCAGGCAGCGGAAGAAGAACCTGGGCCATCTACACGATATCAAATTGAAGACAGTGACGGAGTTTTCTCTCAAACGTTTCTTTCTTTTTTATTGATAGTGTTTTTGGATGGTTTCAGCTCAGTTTGAGAAAAGAACATTTTAGATGTTACTACAGTGACTGAAGTAATTGTTTCATGTAAATAATTTGTTTAAATAATTGTTTTACATAATCTGAGTCATTTTTGGTCCAAAACCAAAACATCTCTCTCTCTCTCTCTCTCTCTCTCTCACTCGAATTATGAACAATAAAAGAAATAATAAGAACTGAAATGCATTGGATATAATTGTTTTATAGTGTAAACACGTTTTGGTATTGCATATATTAAACTTTAAGTCACCTAAATGTTGTGCAAAAGTCCCTGTAATGTTACTAAAGTTCTGCAAACGATCTGAGTTGTGCTGTACGAAAAATCCACCTCCGCATCATTGTGATGTGCGCATGCACAATATTACTCATTGGATTAGGTACTGTTTTGTGTCTGTTGTTGCAGCTCGGGGTAACACCACTAACCTATTTGTCACACTATGTTAATTGGTAGATAATATCAAGTCCTATTTCATTACAGGTTATTTTGGGTAATCTCTCCTTTTCTGTTGCATAAAAATCTCAGTATTACTCGTGGAAAGATCACATATGGTGATGTGATCGTACAGCCCTAGCTTTGAGAAGGTGGTGCAAGGACTAAAAAATAACATTCCAGGTAGGTCCCCTAAAGGTTACTGTAATTGTCACTCAAGATCTATAAAAATCCTGGGAAAGTGATGAAAAGACCACATAGGACCCGAAACGTTACCAACACGTCCTGAAAGTTCCCCGAATTTTCCCAAAATGATGTTCCCCGAACGTCTAAAGAACTCCACATCGTGACATCCCGGGAACATTCTGGGAAGGTTACACAGCGACGTCCTTTACACCAATGGGTACGTTCTCTGAACGTACAGGGAACGTACAATTTCCAGCTGGGTAGACTCCATTCTTGTGTTTGTCCCTAAAGAGAACAGCCAGGATAGGAAATGCTGGAAACCCATCCTGACCGGAGTCCATCCCTTCCCGGTGGCACAGTAACCCGAAAGTGTTTGTGAGTGTGGTTTATGTCAGATTAGGAGAGCTGAAATGAACCTTTTGTTGGATGATAGCCGGCGACCAAAACAAGAGCTAGATCACAGAAAAGTGTTTCAAAAGCGACAGCGTCAAAGTGAAATGCAACGCTGGATGGAAGTTTTCTAGTACTGATGAAGGATGTAGAATCGGAATCCAGATATGTTTCCATACAAGGAATTTGCCTTGGTGGTGCTTTTACATGACATTACAAAGAACATACCACGTTTAGCAAAGACATATGCAGAAAGGTAATAAACAATAGATTGGCAATTAGGTAATATGATAATTACATGATAATTAATTTTATAAATGGCAGTGATGATGGTATTATGATATTTATATATGTGTGTACATAGTAATAATTGTAGTATGAATATAAACAACATAAATGGCATAATAATTTAAAGGGCTCTTAAATGGTGCCGTTATTAATTAGCAGCCAAGTCTACTATATGTGCAAGAGTGCAATATGTATACAGAGTTTGCAGTATGTGTGCATAATGTGCAAGAGTGCAGAATATAATCATAGAGGAAGTTTGTCAGTTGTTCACTGGTTATGCTGGTGGATATTTCACTGCAGCTGACGATTAATTGAACGTCCATTCAGAGACTGGTTTGGTTAATGAGAGAGACTACCTGAGGGGAGAAGCTCTTGGCGTGTCTTGTGGTCTTGGTTCTGATTGCCATGAGTCTTCTCATGGAGGGTAAGGCTTGAAAGATGTGGTGAGCAGGGTGAGATGGGTCCTCAAAGATTTTGTATGCCCGTTTCCTGGTTCTGGTGATGTAAAGTGTCTGGAGGGTAGGCAGGTTACTGCCGATTATTCGCTCTGCTGAGTGGATGATGTGTTGCAGTCTGGCCTTGTCTCGTTCAGAGGCTGATCCAAACCAGGCTGTGATGGAGCAGGTGAGGATGGACTCAATGATTGTAGCGTAAAACTGGGCCATCGTGGTTATAATATGTTATTTTGGATCAGGCACAGACAGTTGTGAGAGTTCAGTCCGCATTAGCTCCGATAGAATAGTATTAAATGCAAAGCTAAAGTCCACAAACAGAATCCTAACATATGCCTCAGGGCACTCCAAGTGTCGGAGTAAGAAATGGAGTCCAGTGTTAACTGCATCGTCCACAGGTCTGTTGGTTCTGTAGGCAGACTATAGAGCAGGGGTGTCAAACTCCAGTCCTGGGGGGCCAGAGCCCTGTGTAGCTTAGTTCTTTCCCTGTTCCACCACAAATGATTCAGCTCAAGAGCTGTGTGGTAATTAGCACAAGGAGTTGAATCAGGTGTGTTAAATGAGGGGAAACCCAAAAATGTGCAGGGCTCCGGCCCTCCAGGACTGGAGTTTGACACCTGTGCTATAGAGGGTCAAGCGAAGGGTCGATGAGGACACCATAAACAGTGGTGTCCTCTCACTGTTCTTCGCTTTCTCTTCGCTGTTTAATTTTAGTGACCACTCCTTTTCAGGATTATGTAGTATATGTTTAACATTAGTTCAAAGTGTGGAAGGGAAATTTAAAGTGATGGTAGGCCAGGGTTGGGAGGCATTGTAGGATTGTTCTTGTGTCTCAGGTTTTGTTGTTTTGGGGATGGTGCCGTGTGTCCTTGCCTCGCAGCCACCTGCACGGAACCAGCTTTGCAGGCCACAGACCTTGTAGAACTGGGCTGAAGGGAACATCGCCGGGGGGAGAAAGGGGACCTGCAGGAGGGTAAATGTAGCTGCTGTACTATGCTAGACGCAGTTTGTTGTATGGTAGCATTTGAACACACAAGCAAGTTATGTACCCATAAGGGTTGTATATGTTTACGCTGAAGTCTTTATTTAGGTAATATAGGGTTGGGGTTTCCCTTACTGATAGCGTTGTGAGCCATGCCAGCCATGGACACCGAAGGGGGGGTTGCACCTTTTTGCTGGGTTGGGAGTGGAATTTCCCTAATGTTTAGGGTTTTTGCCCTCCTTCCTAGGCTGGATAGACAGGCTTATGTGTGGGACTCATAGGAGGCCTAGGCCTAACGAGGATTGGAAACTGAACATCCTTGAAGTAGACCAATAGAGGTGGCGTATTATGTTTGTTGTATGTTCGAAACCTGGTTTGCAGATGTTTGGTAACCAATCAGGACTTAGAAGTCCATATAGAGGAATTCGTCTTATAGTATATTAACCTGCTGATTTCTGGGTGCGGGGTGCATTGCGCATTGTACCCGAGTGTGGCTGGAACACTATGCTGGATTGCTGAATAAAGAAGAAAACTTTGCTCATTACATGTGAGGTCTGGAGTTTGATTCAAGTGTGACAGAGTGAGAGTGATTATAGAGGATTATAGAGTCATAGTTGTTTGGGTTAATTCTGAGTACCACAAAAGTTTACAAGCCCTATTTTGGCAAGAGCTAATCATAAGAGGTAATCCTAATCATTTTCATCCTTGCCGTTTAAATCACTCATGAATAGATGTGTTTGTGAGAAATTGGTTTGTTTTAAGCATTTTCAATTTAAATAAATACTGCAATACTCATTGCAGAAATACATCTTTTCCAATATTGTGCAGCCTAATAATGAAGTACTTACTACTACGAAATATCTAACAACATACGATGCAACATTCAACAGGGGGTAGTGAAGTGATTCGTGGCTGATCAAAGTGCCAATTCGATGTGGGGCAGTGATTAGCATGTGGAGAATGCTGCAGCAGTATTACAAAATCAGCAACTCTTTTAAAAATAATAGTGATATAAATATATTATTTATTAATAAGTATATAGAATCAGTACACAAAGTATAAGTATATAAAGTTTAAGTATATAAAGTATATAAGTATAAAAATCTTAAGTATAAAAATGATATAAGTATAAAAATGTTATAAGTATAAAAATGTTATAAGTATAAAAAATTTAAGTAAAAAAAGTTTAAGTAAAAAAGGTTTAAAGGCCTCAGAGGACTGCTGCTCTTACTCATCAGAGTGGTTCTGATGCTTAAACTTTTTCTTCAATGCTTCTGCTAAAATGGCAGCAAAGTCCTCTGAGGGCATGGGCGTCCCCTGTGTCGGTCCCCTCCTGGTCACTGGCGTCCCACCTGGCAGCCTCTGCACTGGGCGCAGTTTAATGTGCGGCAGCTCCGCCAGAACATCCACCATGCTGGGGCCATTGGTGGGTCCTGTGCCACTTCCCTGAGGATGACTCCTCTTCTGCTTCGGGCCCTGGATATTAGCAGGCGGAGGAGGAGGAGGCGGCGGTGGAGGAGGAGGCGGTGGAGGAGGAGGAGGGGGCGGGAAACAGCTTGGAGCTGAAGTGGGGACTATAAGAGTGGTCTCCGAACTGCTCCGGGGCATATTTGGGTGAGTCAGGGCACCGGCAAGCTGGGAGATCTCGGACCGTAAACGGCCCACCTCGTCTTCGAGGGCTGTAATTTTCTCCCAAACTGCCGCCCACTGATCCCCGTGATCCCCGTGTCCACTGGGGAGGTGGATGCCACTCCCGACCGTTGCAGGGGCGTTGCCATTTATAGCAACCCCCGTTGCAACACTTGAGCATGGTGCAGTGGATTTGCCCACACGAAAGTTGGAACGCTTCAAGCTTCTCAGACAAGTGCGTAGAAAACTACGCAAGCGACTGAAAGGAGCCATTGCCGAAGTTATTTAAAGGAATTGAACAGGAACAGTAATCACCAACCAAGCCCAAATCAAGACTGAGAGAAATAAAAAAAAATACAGCTTCTGCTTCCAGATATACGTAGCAATAACTATAAATTCTAGAATCTCTCTGAACCTTCGCTTGACGTCACTCCATTGGCACGCTGATTGGGTGGCTTCAGTTTCTTAAAACAAGAAACGAAAAAAAAAAAAAAAAAAACAATGAGTACGCAGAACCGTTCGAGGTCAACTTAGCCGACCATTTCACATTCTAAAATTTACAGGATATTTGGTTTTGTTATTATTATTATTATTGGTATTAGTATTATTATTTTAAGAATGAAGCTAAATAATATAGCCGCCCACTAATATGTCACATATGGGTTAAAATGCAGAGGACACATTTCGTCGTTGTGTGATGTGCCAAGAATGGCACTTGATCACAAAGTACAAATACTTTTTACTTGCCAACATTCATAAGCAACGTTATTTTTCAGTACAGTTGCGGTTTTTATAAATCTTGGTGATTAATATTCGCGGAGAGCGTGGGGTTTCCATTTTTCTGTAACATTTATATTATTAAAGGAAACACAACTTAGCAAGCTGATTAATTTTAATGACTGATTGTTTTCAGACTAGTATTTGTTTAACATTGGTTTAAAGTTGACTGCTGCTACTTTAGCAACAGCTCGGCATGGGCTCTCTGAGCTGATCCTAATCACTTTCATCCTTGATATTTCAGTCAGTCATGAATGGAGGTGTTTGTGAGAAACTGATTTATTATTATTATTATTATTTTTTAAAAGATCCTTTATAAACACTCCAATACTTACTGCGGAAAATGATTTTACGCAATGTCCTGCAGTGCAGTTATGAAATACTAATCTAACTACATACCATGTGCAGCCCACAGAAACGCTGTCTGTGCGCAGCCTGCTGGCAAAAAGCGGAACTACAGTTACAGCAAATAAGGCAGAACGGAAACATCGGCGTCACTCCTTGGACTGATGATAGCTTATAAATAGTTATAAGTAATCGCTTGTGTGATTATAAATGTGCTGTGTGTTATGTCATGTATAGTGGTTAATGTTTATTGTTGTGTGTAGTGTGTGTGTATGTGTGCGTGCGCCCACCGTGTGTATGAGGAGTAAACGGGGCGACGTGCACGGTGAGCAGTGCCGGTGTGTGGGTGTAGTAGTGCAATTGTTATTGTAATCAACGCATGCATCTGATGATTAAACCCCGAACTATCCCTGCTGTTTTACCCTCTGGGGTCGAGTGCATCGTCGGCGATGCAACGTACTTTTCGCGTCTATTTCAGTTTATATCTCGCTGAAATCTGTTGGAGTAAGTAGTCTCCACCGGGTCCGTGGATGAGAAGAGATTCACAGCTGAGACGAGGAGTAGTTGCAAGTCACCAGTTTATTCTCTGACTGATTACAATCAGGGAGCGACTACCTGACATACATTCAGCATGTACAGTAAGAAGCTCGAACAATAGTTATCGGCTGTCTTTTTATAGCCCTCCGGGTACGTGTTCCCCCCTCTTTTGGTATTTTCCCAGCTACGTGACATCAACATGTTTTTACATTTGCTTCTGTTTGTCAGTTAGCACATGTCCCCCCTCCCAGCATCTTATTGTGTCAGCATTTTTGCAGCCCCCTTTTGTTAAGCAAAAGTTAAAATAAGCATCTGTTCCTCTTTTCCAACTGTCTGGGACGAGGTCACCCTGCCCTGCTCGCACACTGTCAGTTCCTGATTTCTGTTAGTTGTATTATTTTAGAATCAACCCCCTCCTTTCATCATGCCCTGCTTTAAGCTATATTCTCCTTTTCCTCTATTCATTGTATGTTCTTTATAATTCTATTGAATCCCACAAATCTTAATGTAGAATCATGAAAAATCCGTAATCTGTCTTCTTTTCAAAACATCCATTGACGGACGTATTAAAGTTTTTTAAATTAGGTTGAATCGGCAAAAAAGTAAACCATGTCACCTTACTTTGTTTTACCTGCATCGGGGGCGTGTAGCGCGTATTCAAATCGCATTCGCATGGTAATTTGATTAACAGCGCAATGGTGAAACGCGATCCAGATACTGTACGTCCCCATCAGCGCCATAAAAGGGGGGTAGGGACGTGGCCAGGTGACAATGGTTCATTCATACACATTAAAGTTGCTACATATTCAATGAAAGGAGCCAGAAATAGTTACATGAGTTAGGTTTTTCTTATTTATTTATCCAAATGAATGTTGCAACTACACCATTTAGTCATCTTCATGTAGCCAAGACTTTGGTGATCAGATATCTGGGATCAAAACAAACTGCCAGCATTGCTTACTATGTACTTTTATAATGTTTCTGCAAGTGTTCCAAACTGCATTTTGCAATGTCTATACTTTGAATGTCAAATTACAAACTTCACATAAATTTGACATATTTACAAAGTACACTAAGATTAAGATGAGTTTGTTGCCAAACCAAATATATAAGAAATAATTTATTTGTCATGAATTAAGTTTATGATATTTGAAGAAATGTGTGACCATGCCCCAGTCAGTGAAAGTGTGTTTCCTACCCCTAGGCTGCAGAGGGTTAATTATTGTGAGCATGGCTCAGCGACCCACTATTAAAATACTTTATTAGAAATATTATAGTGTGTGTGTGTATGTGTGTGCGCCCGCGCCTGTTTGCTAGCCTGGCGCCGCTGAGTCATGTGACAGCTGGGAGCAGCAATTGAGAGCAGCAGCGCGAACACACAGCTGCGGTGCATTCGGGAGAGAGATTGAAACTTATAAGTATCGATCTCATTAAACTGGTATTGATCAATATAAATACCAACATTATTATCGATATTTGGATCGATCCGCCCACCACTATCGGACAGTATTGCTGTGTTATAATCACTTCAGCATAAATGTTAAACCTAGTGTTTCTGTTTCTGTCATGTTGTCAATATCAAACAGTAAACGTTGTAATGGATTGTTTCTATATATGTGCTTTTAAACAGTATGCCTGCATGTGGGGCTAACAGAACACATCTACCCTATAGGAATACATATATACTATAAACCTGTTGTGGGTTATAAAGCCAAATAAGGAAAAATAACAGTGGGCTATAGGTAGCATAGTGAGCACATTAACGTCGCCTCGCTGTTGAGAAACATGGCGCAGACATCGGGGGAATGTCGAATCAATGTTCGTTAGCGATGTTTCTGCAACAGAGATGCTTTGACGATGGATTTTCAAGGATCGCGGAGACAATGCCAATGCCTGGTAGTTATATCATTTTAGTGTTGCAGCTGTGACAGTGCGAAACAATACAACTGACAAATTGTCAGTAAGGTCGGATGGCGTTAGATCATAAACCGGAAATTAGCGGAACAGGACGCATTTGTAACTTAATATTTTAACGAAAGACAAAAGTAACAAGTCCATTTAAATTTCGGTACTGTTAATTGTGTTATTTAACTTGAAAGGGTATTTAGCTATATTACTCCTTACAGCCAAACGTAGTGGAATTATAGTAACGTGTTACTTCCAAAGATTACTAGGCAGCTGTTTGCTAATGCTAACGTTAGCATTGCGTCATTTTGCTTCTTCCACTCTCAGATAAGATAAAGATAGCTTTATTGTCATTGTGTAAATGAAATGAGATGTCTTTAGAGCAAACCCGTGGAGGCTATGTTAAGGATAAAACTGTAAACATGGGTAAACAAAACATAATATCGGCATAAGTGCATAGATCCACCTCTGTATTTTTAGGAAGATTAGCAATACATGAAAATTTCCTTCAAGTGTGGTAAATATTCAGTTTTAAATGAAAACCACATGTGACATATTATCTGTCCCATTGCATTAAGCCCTCCATCAAAGCCCCATGAATCCTAACTGAATGGGTCGCTTTTCGCTGTGAATTCTGGGAGTCTGTGCAACGTCGGGACCGCAGCTCTCGCGTTACTTCTAAAAGGGGAAGGAATTATATTCAAAGTCTTTAATAGCGCCCGATTTTAACAAACGACCAAATTATGTCGATATAAACTGTATTGTGTCCTCCTTTATCTGGTTTTGATAATATATCGATATTCCGTAAATATCCGATAAACAGCCCAGCACTAATTGGTCCGTCTTGTTTCATTGTCACCCCGAAACTTGTGTGGATTGCTCCAGAAAACAACCCTGGTTCCATTGCCCCGGTAAGAATGGCAAAACGATGGCCAGAGTAACTCAACACTTGAAGAATGAAAGTCAGAATAGGGCTGTCTGGTGTTGTTGAGTCTTGTATTCTGTGACAATCATCTTGTTTTGGAAGTGTGTGTCTTGGAATACTTAAAAATAAAATGTTCATAAGGGATGGATGGAGTTTTACTTACAGTAATAGATCGTGTTTGTTACCATGAAACGGTAAACATACGGGGCTCTAATCCGCATGGTTACTGTATTGTATAATGGAATCGGTAAATTCTGCTGCTGTGATGTGTTTAAACATCACAGATAATCATTGTGAAATAGTAAGATAACAGGTGAATATGTCCCCATAATGTAAATCAGAAAAGGCAGAATTCTTACTTTAGGTACCCTGAGAGTAAAGAAATAATGGAATTTATGGAAGGCGCAAGATATATGTATATTGGTTTGTATATTTAGTGTCTGTCCTGTGCTGCCTTATGCTGTCTTACACAGTCTTAATTACTTCTGTGTAAGAAGTGAAATTTTCTTTGTGTTATCCATGTGTTGACTATGTGCACCTGTCTTTTTATGTCTGCACATTGAGCCTGGAGGTATGCAATTTTGTTCAGCTATGCTTCCGTTGTTGTACTGTTGTATGGTGTGAATGACAATAAAGTTCACTTATATACAGTAAATGATTTGATTGAATAGTCAGTTCCTGATGCCAGCATTTGGATTGAGTGGGCTGTTAGCCTTGGTGCACATGAACCTTTCCAGCGTTGCTATTCTCTATAGTAAATGCTGTTCTGCATATCAGGCAATCTGTGCACTGACTGGTGTGTTTTTATAGGTGAAGTACCCCTACGGAAATGCAGGCAGCCCAATCCGAGACCAGCGCGTAAGTCTCCCAAGCATTCGTTTCCTGTCTCCAATGAGACAATGAGATGGCAGTATTTTTCTCAATGTGCAGTACTGACTGCCAAGTGTGCTGTCTGTCTGTCACTAACAGCCATCAATTGATTTGACTCTTGTATTTTTACACTTTATTTTGCATAATTGTACCGTCATTCTTTTATCAGGACGAAGGAGGAAACCTAAAGGACGGAAGGGGGCCATATACCAAGAACTTACAAAAGCTGCTATTCTCCAGTAACCCCTTCGATTCAACCCATGTGGGATCGCTACCATCCTGCATCGAGTCCCAACAACGTCGCACCCTGAGCCCTACTCACCAGCCTTATCATCAACTTCCTTCTTAGTTCCCTCACCAGTCCCATCCTCTTTTGTTTTACCTCCTTCTCCATCTCTTTTTATGGACTCCCCTCCTTCATCCCCATGCGTAGCCTCACCAGTTAGCCCAGCTCCAGAACCATCTTCAGCCCCAGCCATAGTTCATCCCACCCCTCTGCCTCACGTTCTGGTGCAGGCCCCCTCATCTCAGCTGGTCATGGGTCCAACACCACCGTTTTTGTCCCCTTCTCTTGTTATTGAAAAAATGGAAAAATTCAATAATTACGATATAAGCAACTACAATAAGATGACCTATGATGCCAAGTGCTATGCTCATTACTGGTGCCAGCAGTTCTGGAACGACTTCATGAGCTCAGCTCACATCTGCAAGCAACAGAGGAATGGAAACTCTGAGGCTCACTATTCATACAGGGATAATGAGGGTGCCCCTGCGACCGAGACTTGATGAAGATGAGGTCAAATTTCCTAGTGATGTGCTGGACCAGCTGAGTGACATCCCTGGGGTTCTGGAGATGGCTGTGGAGATGGGCTATCTGTCAGATGTAAATAGCGACATTTCACATAACGTAAGATAACATAGGATAAGATAAGATAGGTAAAGGTATGTTTAAGAAACAATTGCATGGGAACTTCCGGTTGACGTTCGACACGTGAGGCTGTGAGGTCCTGGAGCTCAGCGAGCAATTTCATTTTCATTATATTTACATACTTGCAGAAGCTATATTGATAGATAAATATTTATCCGAAAAGTTTAACATCACTAATTGAAGGACTAAGGCAGCAAGAAAACGCGTTTAAAAGTTTTGTTTTCCTCCTCGTTTAAAAATGGCTAGTCGCTCACAGAAACCTGCTACAGCTAGCAAGAAGGCTACCACTGAGGGTGATGCACAGCAACTTTCTTCGGATTCGGTTAAGAAAATTATGACAGCGATTGAACTATTGGGCACGAAAATAGATACACAAACTGCTGTCCTCTGGCAAGAAATAACTTCTATCCGCCAAGAGTTGCATTCTACGGCTAGCTCCTTACAGACTGCTAATGCACAGCATTCCGAGCGTTTGGACGACCTCGAGCAGTCTACCACGGCGTGGAGCTCTACAGTCTTTACTTTGGAAACTGCTGCGAAAAAACTGCAGTCAGATGTGTGTAACCTGACAACTAAATGCATTGTTGGAATAGAGGAGGGCCAAGAGGGGACCAACCCGCGGCAATTCTGCGCGACTGCTTTGAAGGAGATACTGAACCTGGAGGAAACTCCACGTCTGGACCGGGGCCACCGTTCATTAGCACCGAGGCTGCGGGAAGGGGAGAGGCCAAGACCATTCATAATCCTTGTACATCATGGTGACGTGAAGGATCGCATCCTTCGCCTCTCCAGCCAGAAGAAGCAGCTGTTTTACAAGGAGAAGCGTGTGCACTTCTTTCCGGACTTCACTCTGGAGATAGCAAAGAAGCGAGCTGCCTTTAAAGAGGCAAAGCAGCTCCTTAGAACTGTTAAGGATGTGAGATTTGGTCTCCGTTATCCAGCTACATTCCGTATCACATTTGATGGCGAGGAAAAAACCTTTACCGATCCCCATCGGGCCATCTCGTATATAAAGACTACCATTCTCCTCCATCATGATCAGGTACAGACATAACTTTCAAAAACGGTCAGTGTTTTTTAAGTGACCGAACTGTACAGGTTTATTTCACCGTCAGTGTCAAAGTTGAATTAACCAGGTCTATAGCCTACTAAATGCAGATAGTGCTATGTTGCTCAATTTATGAGAAAGACATTTATTTTCCCTTTTTTCTCTCGGTTCTTATTAGTCTATATGGAAAGGTTTGGTGTAGGCACTTTTTTCAACATGCCGGGAATTCTTGTTCTCTTCCTCATATAAATAGGCTATAACATATGAATAGTTGATTTTCTTGAGCTGCTTTTGTTTACTATAATTTTAAACCATTAAACCATAGTATTTCATATTAGGCTACTGAATTGAAAACCAATGGGCTGCTCTTTGATAGTACACTATGTTTAGTGGCCTAATATTAGTTTAGGCCTACTTCATTTGAGACATTACAAAATACATGGTATTTTGCACTATACAGTGGTACCTCGGTTCTCGAACTTAATCCGTTCCGGACCCCAGATCGAATCCTAAAAAGTTTGAGTTCTGATCTAATTTTTCCCATAAGAAATAATGGAAAACCAATTAATTGGTTCCCGGCCCCCCAAAATGACACCTAAATATGTGTGTGTGTGTGTGTGTGTGTGTGTGTTTTTTTTTAAGCACTTCAACACAAAATGAACAGGATAAAACAAGAAGAGCATTTTTTTTCTTAATGGCTTCCAAAACGATAAAGATATTATCCCAACATTACCCCTGTCCTGCCCCGATCGCCCGCTCCTTCCGTGTGCCACGCCCCCTCGTTAAGCTCGTGTGGGATCCCCATGTGATCAGCTGTTTCTGGTTGTTGTCATTAGTCCTCTGTATTAAGTCCGCTTGTAAATTTTGTTTCCCCAGTCCGGTCATTGGGTGCGTTCGACTTGCTTACAGCGCTGGCTTAAAGCAACGCATTCTGATCCTGACGCAATGCATTACGGTTAGATGCATTGCGACCTCTCACCCGGCTGCACAAACTGGAACCGCCTCCGTGACAACACACCTTTGCCCTTATTGGCTGAAGAGTTTAGTTACATGCATGACGTTTGTATCCCAGGCAGTTCCGATGCGTAATCTGCTATTTCTCCCGAATATCACGTAAAGCAGTGGTTTTCAGTTAATTTACCTGGTAAAATAAAGTTTAAATAAATGACATAAATGCTCTAATAGTACACGTAAGTTAGTGGTTTATTTATTGTTAGTTACTGTAATGTTGCGCTGTTTTATTTGGTTAATCGTCCAGTCTGTGAAGAAGGCATTCAAGTAAGAATTGCATTGTCGTATGACTCATTTCCTGGCGCGTACAATTTATATTAAGTCAGTGTTCATGGTTCGACTTCTGATATTCAGATCGAGTTCTAGGTCAAACTGGTTTGTTCGACTTTCAAGAAATTCGAGTTCTAGTGAGTTTGAGAACCGAGGTACCACTGTATATATATTTCTGAATGTGATTGCTCGCTGTGCTTTGGGTCGTTTTTGGTTAAATTAGAGACCCAAGTTAGAATTTTGCAGTGTTTTGCTCTTGGGATATGCACTGTGTTCGGGATAGTGCTGGGGGGTGGGGGTGGTGGTGTTTTTGTACTTAAAGTCTCTTTTTTATTTTGTTGTTTTTTTTGTCTTTCATTTTGTCCATTAGTGGTTACACTTTGTTTCGAACATGACATCTACCAGAGTCACAGAATTAATTTACTGCAACTCAGATTATGTCTGCTGGATATTACCAGTATTAAATATGGCAAATTCAAATATGGCTTCTGGGAGGAGTGGCCAGTCAGTTAAGTTTACTAATTGGAATGTGAAAGGCCTAAATCATCCTATGAAACGCACCAAGGTCCTTGCTCATCTTAAGTTTTTAAAAACGGATATAACCTTCTTAACTGAGACGCACATGCGTAGGTCAGATCATTTGAGTTTAAAAAGAGGCTGGGTTGGACAAGTATTCCATTCAACCTTTCGGAGTAGGGCCAGGGGGGCTGGAATCTTGATCAACAAATCAGTATCATTTGAAGTGTCTGAAACAATATTGGACCCCAATGGCCGCTTTGTTATTGTGGTGGGTAAACTGTACCGTTTGCCTGTGATATTAGCTTGTGTATATGCTCCAAATTGGGACGATTCTAAGTTCATGAACAATTTTCTATTGACCGTACCATACCTGGACACTCATCAGCTTATTTTAGCTGGTGACTGTAACTGTGTAATTAACCCAGTATTGGATAGATCCTCCAATCGCCCAATTGGTGCTTCAGAAACAGCTGAATGCATAGAGACTTTTTTACAATCTTGCAAGGTGTCTGACCCATGGAGATTTCTTTATCCTACAAAGAGGGAATACTCTTTTTATTATTCACGTATAGATTATTTCTTTATACATACATACATACATATCTACTCCCATTGGTAAAAGAATGTGTTTATAACAGTATAGTAATATCAGATCATGCACCTGTAACACTGGTCCTGACCTTCCCCTATCATAGACCTAGCAGATTCAGATGGAGGCTCACTTCACTTCTTTTGTCAGATGAATCATTTATTGCCTTCGTAAATGCTGGTATAGATATGTTTTTAGAAACTAATGTAAATGAAGAGACCTCCCCTTCCTTACTTTGGGAGACGCTCAAGGCTTACCTGAGGGGCCAAATTATCTCCTACAATGCCTCTGTTCATAAAACACAGGTAGCTAGGCAAACATAACTTTTGGAATTCATCTCTAGAGTAGACAAAGCCTATGCCACTGGTCCATCTCCAGAGCTATATAAACGGCGGATGATGTATCAGGCTGAATTTGATCTGCTCTCAACTGGACAGGCGGAACGGGCTCTGTTAAAAACCAGACACATGTTTTATGAGTATGGGGAGAAACCAAGCAGGGCTCTGGCTTATAGTTTAAAACAGACATCTAGTACTCAAGTAATTGCCCAGATTGATTCTGACACAGGACTATTATCAGATCCCTTAGATATTAATAAGCAGTTTAGTGATTTCTATTTTAATTTGTATTAAACACTCTTTTGATCTGAGTTTAATGGATAGGTTCTTTGAAGACCTGAATATACCCACCGTGGATGAGAATGTAAGAGAATCCTATTTCCTTACATGAAATTCATAAAGCTATCACATGCATGCAGAGTGGGAAATGTCCAGGCCCGGGCGGCTTTCCTACAGAGTTTTATAAAAAGTCTGCAGCAAAATGAAACCCTTTACTCAAGGATGTATTTGATGACAGCTTAAAGTCCCAATGCCTGCCTCCAACTCTACGTCAGGCATCAATATCCTTACTTCTGAAGAAGGGCAAGGATCCCCTCGCTTGCTCCTCTTACCGTCCAATTAGTCTCCTTAATGTTGATGTTAAGATACTGGCTAAGGTGTTGGCTCTCCGTCTTGAATCTGTATTACCCTCCATTGTGTCATCTGATCAAACTGGTTTCATTAAAAATAGACAGTTGTTTTTTTAATATTAGGCGTGTATTTAATATCCTTTACACATCATCTTCGTCTGAGTGCCCAGAGGTACTCCTATCTTTAGATGCTGAGAAAGCCTTTGATCATGTTGAATGGAACTATTTGTTTTATGTTCTGAAGCGGTTTGGCTTTGAGGATATTTTTATTTCTTGGGTGAAATTGCTGTACTCCTCGCCTTTGGCTTCAGTTAGAACCAATGATACTTATTCATCATACTTCCCTCTTCAGTGTCGGAATTTCTGAGGCATGTATTTAAAATAAGTATTTTAACTGGAAAATTGTATTTTATAATTCATATTTGACTTGTTCATAAAACTTTTTTTAAACAATTTTGTTTTAAAGAACTGTGTAATTTCAGAGCCAAATGCCGTGTGTACACAAATATTTTAATTATTATTGTTTATTATTATAACTGCCGAATACATTCCTGGAGCCTTCGATTTAGCATACACAGTGCCCTCTACAGGATTCTGTCGAAACAGCATCTCCTTCAATCTCATTTATTTTTACAAAACACCTGTTTTTGAGTTCACTGGGTCTGTATGATAATTTTAAGCAATGGACATATTTTTCCTCTAATTATAAGGTGGTCTGGTTTCCCCAGGGATATGTGCGTTTTTTTTCACAAAACGTTTTCTTCATAAATCCCAAAATCTTCCTATAAATGTGTGTATGAATGCTTCTCATATTTTTCAGTCACATTTATAGATGAGCACCCTGATTAATCTGTTTACATGAAAACATCTTAATTGCATTAAGGCATGTAAACGTAGCCACTTAACAAAAGGTAATTTGGTGACTTTGCAAACTGCATGTTCCTCATCTCCTCTGTATGGACCATAGAGCTGTGCATCGGAGAGTCTGGCAACACGCTACGTTTCAAGATACAGGCATTACAATTCAATGCGCTGCTCTATTTCACCTTTAAAAAAAATATCTGCTTTTAGGAAAACTTGGCATGGTATAAAGAGCACACCACCAAATTCATGAAATCTGAGCAAAAACGTTTGATTTTAACGCAATCAGAACAGCATTTGCATTTAACACAGTCCCTGTAACAATCCAGCCTTGTAGCACTACAACTATTTCGGATTCAGCCAACTGGCAGTCTCGTGCAAGTTACTGAAAATGACTAGTTACCAATTACTGCATATCCTCCTGAGACCCGACCCATTCATTTATGTCCATTGTAGTGGACATTGTATTTTTGCATTTATTTTTTCACTGATGTTAGGAAACGTATTTATTCCTGTTGTGCACTAAAGAGGACATGCTGTGAAATTAAAAATAAAAATAAATTAGAAAAAATCTAAATTGTAAGATGTCTTATTTCCTCCAAAGACACATAACCTACAATTGAAGGACACTTTTTTCCTTGGGTCTCAGGAGGATATAAAAGTAATTATAATAAGGGTGGGACTGAATCGAGCGTGTCTAGATCTCTGCCTGGGGGGTCGCCGGCCGGGATCGCGAGCAGTTCCGACGTGTGGTGGGTGCGGCACCGGGCTGCATCAGCGCCTGCTCCCCCGGCCTGAGCTGCCCTGTACAGTATAATAACCTAATAACGGAAAATAACAGCGGGCTAAAGGCTGCAGAGTGATCAAATTAACATCGCATCACTGTTGAAATACATGGCGCAGACATCGGGGGAATATGGAATCAAATGTTCGGTAGCGATGTTTCTGCATCACAGAGATGTTTGCCGATGGATTTTGAAGCATCGCGGAGACATAGTACCAATGCATGTGCATGTGCACTCTGGTTAGTTATATTATTTTAGTGTTGCAGCTATGACAACGCCAGACAATACAACTGTCTAATTGTATCTATTACCGTACCTATAATATCAGCCATTCATTTCGCCACGGTGAGGTCGGATGGCGTTCCATCAGAAACAGGAAATTAGGGGAACATGCTGTCTTCATCTTTCCTATTGATGCACTGGAGCAGCTAAGTGCCATCCCTGGGGTTCAGGAGTTGGCTGTGGAGATGGGCTATCAGTATTAAGATAGGATATGTTAAGGTTAAGATCAAGTTCTGTAGCATAAGGTAACATAGGATAAGTTAAGATTATATTGGATAAGTGTTGGATTATGTGTTCTCATCTCATATGTTTGTATTATTTCTGATTATTAAGTTTTTTCCACGATGTTGACAAAAAGGGTCTACTTTTTCTTTTCTGCGCATGTATAATGTGTGACACGATGTATGCTGCGTGTGGAGTGATTTCTTCTCTCTTTCTGTAAGTTTTTCATGACAGCAGACGTGTGTAGACGTGTGTCAAAATGTATGCTTTAAAACGAAAATGTAAATACTGAAAAGACGTAAAATAAAACACCAGTTTACAATATTAATCAGTTTATTGATTTACACAAATGAATTAAGAGAACATTTGGTTCATACATATGGAGGCAGAAAGCTCAACAGGTTATGGGCCCAGGAGAAGTGCAGGAGCATGGCAGAGGCTGGTTTTTGATGGCGACGAACAGAAGTACGAACTATGGGAAGTAAAATTTTTAGGCCACATGAGAATGCTTGGCCTAAAGGAAACAATACTATCCGCTGACGACAATGTCGACCGAGAGAAGAATGAAGAATGCTACGCAGCGCTAATTCAGTTCCTCGACGACAAAAGCCTGTCGTTAGTGATGAGAGAAGCAACCGACGACGGAAGGAAAGCATTAAAAATCCTAAGAAATCACTACGCCAGCCAGGGTAAGCCGAGAATCATTGCCTTATATACAGAGCTAACTTTTCTGAAGAAGGAACCAGAAGAAAGCGTTACAGACTATATTATCCGAGCCGAAAGAGCGATAACGTCTCTCAGAAATGCTAAAGAAATGTTAAGTGATGGACTGATAATAGCTATGATTTTGAAGGGCTTGCCAGAATCATACAAACCCTTTGCCATCCACATCACACAAAGCAGCGAAGAATTGACGTTCGTACAATTCAAGAGTCGACTACGAAGTTACGAGGAGACAGAAAAGTTTGATCCCAAGACAAAATCGGACAACGTGATGAAAGCAGAAGCATCGACCGTGACATGCTATGGTTGTGGTAATCGAGGTCACATAGCCAGAGAGTGCCGCCAGAAAGCATCATCGAAGTGGTGTAACTACCATCGAAGCTCAACGCACAGCGACGAAACGTGCAGGAGAAAAGGCAACAGACAAAGAGATGATGCCAAACAGACAGCCGAAAAGAAAGACGACAACGAGCAAACTTTCGTTTTTAAAGTAAGCCAACGTTTACTTCCCGAAAGCATTAAAGGAAGAGGACTAATGGTGGACTGCGGAGCAACATCTCACATCATTACAGAGAAAGCAAGATTCACGCGGTTCGATGAATCTTTCAACCCTGCATTGCATTACATGGAATTGGCGGATGGAACGAGAATGAATAACGTAGCCTTAAAGCGCGGAGAAGCAGAGGTGTTCTTACAAGACGGGGAAGGAAAAACGGTCAAGACCATTTTAAGGAGAGCCCTCTTCATACCGTCATATCCACAGAGCATCATCTCCGTTCAAGCTGCCACCGAAGATGGAGCAAGAGTGATCTTCCAAAAGGGCCAAAACGAACTCATAGGTGAAGACGGTACTGTGTTTCCAATCAAAGAGCACGAGAGACTATTCTACTTGAAAACGGTAAATGAACCAGATCAATGTGATTATGAATTTGCAAATGATATGTGTGCCAGAGATAAAGTAAACTTAGCATGTGATGTTAAGACATGGCATAAAATCATGGGGCACTGTAACTTTGATGACTTGTTGAAATTACCTAAACTAGTCGAGGGTATGCAGATAAATGATAAAACTAAAGTAAATTGTAACATATGCATAAAAGGGAAGTTCACAAACTGTAGGAGTAGAAAAGCAGATGCAAAAGCTAATGCCCCCCTCGAACTGGTGCACACTGACTTGGCGGGTCCCATTGAACCAACTGCTTCAGAAGGGTACAAATATGCCATATCATTCACAGATGATTATTCAGGTGCCATATCAGTGTACTTTCTCAAAAATAAGAGTGACTCAACATTAGCCACTGAAAAGTTTTTTGCAGACAGTGCAAGGTAAAATGTATAAGGTCTGATAATGGCACAGAATACACTAGTAATGCGTTCCAATCCCTTTTGAGAAGAAAAGGGGTTAGACATGAGACATCATGCCCGTACTCTCCGCATCAAAATGGCACAGCAGAGAGGCAGTGGAGGACCATTTTTGAGATGGCAAGATGCCTACTGTTAGAGAAAGAGTTACCAAAGGTGTTATGGCCATATGCTGTTCAAACGACTGCCCATATTAGAAATCGTTGCTATAATGAAAGAACGCAAAACACACCTTACTTCATGCTCACCGGAAAGAGGCCAGACCTCTCAAAAATGTGGATATTTGGCTCAGACTGTTACGCATACAGGCATGACCAGAAGAAATTAGATCCTAGGTGTGATAAAGGAGTCTTTGTGGGGTACAGTAAAAATAGCCCTGCATATTTGGTCTATAACCGTCAGACAAGAAAAGTGACCAAGCACAGATTGGTAAAATTCACTAAGAAAGAACGTAGTGAACAAACAACACAAACAGATGAGGATGATCTAGAAATAGTTGCCGGTAGAGACAACAGTGCTGGTGGGGAGAAGGTTGACGAGTCACATGGTGAGGGCAGTACAGATGATGAGATCAAAGATGATCAAGAGGATAATGAGGTGATGAGGGAGGAAGTCTCAGATGAGAATGGAAACAAAACAGATGCAGAAATCATCCCAAACCAAAAACAACGGTTATCACAGAGAGAAAAGAGACCCCCAAAATATTTAGAGGATTACGTATCAGATCAAAACAAGAGTGATGTAACATATGTGAACATTGATTATTGTTACAGGGCAGTATTTGGTGTTCCCCAGGCGTATAGAGAGGCTTTGATGTCACCTGATGCACCTGAGTGGAAGCGTGCAATGCGGGAAGAGATGGATTCACTCAAAGAAAATGACACTTTCGAATTAACTAGCCTACATTACCTGAGAATAGGAAGATCGTTGGAGGAAAATGGGTCTACACCATTAAAGAAAATGGTGGGATGGGAAAGCTCTTAAAAGCAAGATATGTGGCAAAGGGCTATAGCCAGACTGAAGGTATAGACCTACAGCAGATCTGACGTCAGTGCGAGCATTAATGCAAATAGCTGTCCAGAATGACCTTATAGTTCATCAAATGGATGTCAAGACGGCATACTTACATGCACCTATAGATGAAGACATTTACTTGGAGCAACCTGAGGGTTTCGAATCAACTTCTGTGACAGGGGAAAAGTTGGTGTATAAACTGAAAAAATCCCTGTACGGTTTGAAACAATCTGGTTGGAACTGGTATGAGCTACTAAATGATCACCTTGGACAAAATGGTTTTGAGAGAAATTTGTCAGATCACTGTATATATAGGAAGCAAGCCGGAGAAGACATTATCATAGTCATCATTTGGGTAGATGACCTAATCATTGCAGCAAGCAGTAACAAAGGACTTAACAGATTCAAAAATAGCATGAAAAATAAATTCAATATGAAAGATCTAGGGAGGATTTCACATTTCTTAGGTATTGGATTTGAACAAACAAATGGAAAAATCAAAATGAGCCAAAAGGGATATGTGATGAAAATGCTAGAACGTTTTGCAATGTCAGACTGCAAGCCTAGGACTACTCCATGCGAGTTAAAGGTAGAGAGTGGTGAGAATGATCAAGATAGCAGCATGGAGGTCCAAAATCCCAGAGAATATCGAGAGATAGTGGGCAGTCTTATCTATGCCATGACATGTACCAGGCCAGATATTAGTTGGATAGTAAGCAAACTATCACAAACCCTATCAAGTCCAAAAGCACGGGATTTTGTGACTGCCAAACACGTGCTAAGGTATCTAAAGGGCACAAGTGATTACGAGTTGTGTTTTCAGAAAACAAATTGTGATCTGAGTCTAATAGCTTTCAGTGACTCTGATTGGGCATCATCCCTCAATGACAGACGTAGTACTTCAGGATATTGTTTTAGCCTGACAGAACAAGGTCCGGTAATTTCCTGGAAGTCAAAGAAGCAACCAGTCGTTGCATTGTCCACATGTGAGGCCGAATATATAGGTCTAGCAAATGCTACCCAAGAAAGCATATATCTAAGTCAGTTGCTGAGTGGTATGGATAACAAGGTGTACACCTGTACTAAAATGTATGGTGACAATCAGGGAGCAATTGTACTAACAAAAAATCCTGTGAACAGAAAGCGATCAAAGCACATTGACGTTAAATACCATTTCATTCGCGATGCAGTAAATGAAAGAAAAATAGGTATTGAGTATTGTTCATCAGAAGAGATGGTTGCTGACATGTTGACCAAACCTGTATCAAAAGTAAGAATGTTGAAGTTCAAATGTTTTCTTTTTGGAAGTGAATAGAGATGTATAATACCACTAACAGGTGTTTTCATATGATGAGAACAAGTGGGGGTGTTGGATTATGTGTTCTCATCTCATATGTTTGTATTATTTCTGATTATTAAGTTTTTTCCACGATGTTGACAAAAAGGGTCTACTTTTTCTTTTCTGCGCATGTATAATGTGTGACACGATGTATGCTGCGTGTGCAGTGATTTCTTCTCTCTTTCTGTAAGTTTTTCATGACAGCAGACGTGTGTAGACGTGTGTCAAAATGTATGCTTTAAAACGAAAATGTAAATACTGAAAAGACGTAAAATAAAACACCAGTTTACAATATTAATCAGTTTATTGATTTACACAAATGAATGAAGAGAACATTTGGTTCATACATATGGAGGCAGAAAGCTCAACAATAAGGTTAAGATAGGTCAAGTTAAGATTGTATAACATAAAATAGCATATAAGTTAAGACTAAGACAGGATAACTTACCATAAGGTTAAGATAAGATTATATGATATAAGATACCATAGTATAAGAATGATAGGATTGTATCATGTATTTATAGGATTCCTATAAATGTTTGTATGAATGCTTACCATCTTTTTCAATCAGATTTATAAATGAGTTCCCCAATTAATCTGTTTACATGAAAACATCTT